>NW_028040201.1:0-9712 GCF_054177405.1 Leptonychotes weddellii | reverse complement strand
ACCAAAAACCATAAGATACCTCGGAATAAACCTAACCAAAGAGGTAAAGGATCTATACTCTAGGAACTACAGAACACTCATGAAAGAAATTGAAGAAGACACAAAAAGATGGAAAAATATTCCATGCTCATGGATCGGAAGAATAAACATTGTTAAAATGTCTATGCTACCCAGAGCAATCTATACCTTCAACGCCATCCCAATCAAAATTCCAATGACTTTTTTCAAAGTGCTGGAACAAACAATCCTAAAACTTGTATGGAATCAGATGTGTGTAGTTTGTAAGAAATATGCCTAAAACAAAATAACCCAGAAGTAATAAAATGTTATAATCAGTAAGAAATAAAGATACATTCCATTAAGGGAACAACATGAATGATGGCAGATTTTTCATTAGTAACAGTGAAAACCAGAAGATGGTGATATGTTAAAAGGTTTGAAAGAAAAAAAAACTGTCAACCCAAATGATAAGGTGGTTAGTTCCAAGCACTGGTTACCACTGATTTTGATTTCTTCTCATAAAAGTACTCTACATGTTCTATCGCTCTAATTTGCAGGTGATGGGGAGCGACTGATGGTTTTAGAGACAGATATGATCAGTAATTGCACTTTAGGAAAATAAATCTGTATGTTGAGTGTACTATGGGTGAGGAGAGAAGACACTAGAGCCAGGATTATTAGCTTGAATAAGTAGAATTAAGACAGGAAGAGGAAATAAAGACCTGAACCATGAAAATGGAGATACCGCAGTGTCTGCAGGGTACTGCAGAATTGACTGGGACTGGCAGGGGTCTGGATGTGAAAAGCCAGGGAGAGAAGTTAAAGATAAACCACTGTAAATGAAAACACCGTATCAGTATTCTGTTAATAACATATATTTGTTTTTTAATGGAGATTATAATTGCTAGATATGCTAAGTCTGAACTTTTGGAGGTACATACAAGAATCAAGAGTTAGCTGGAAAAAAAAAAGCCTCATAGAGAGTGTGAAGTAGGTGTTGGTTGTGATCTCTCCTCTGTCATTTGGGATTTTATCTATTTGGGTCCTTTCTCTTTTCTTTTTGATAAGTCTGGCTAAGGGTTTATCAATTTTATTAATTCTTTTGAAGAACCAGCTCTTAGTTTTGTTAATATATTATACTGGTTTCTTTTTGGTTTCTACTATCAATTATTTCTGCTCTAATCTTTATTATTTCCTTTCTGCTGGCTTTACGCTTTATTTGCTGTTCCTTTAGGTGTAAGGTTAGGTTGTATATTTGAGACATTTCTTGCTTCTTGAGGTAGGCCTATAGTGCAATATACTTCCCTCTTAGGACCACTTTTGCTTCATCTCAAAGGTTTTGGGCTGTCTTGCTTTCATTTTCATTTGCTTCCATGTATTTTTTAAATTCTTTAATTTCCTAGTTAACCGATTCATTCTTTAGTAGGATATTCTTTAACCTCCATGTATTTGAGGTCTTTCCAAATTTTTTCTTGTGGTTGAGTTCAAGTTTCAAAGCATTGTGGTCTGAAAATATGCATGGTATGATCTTGATCTTTCTGTACTTGTTGAGGGCTGATTTATGACCCGTATGTGATTTATTCTGGAAATGTTCCATGTACACTTGAGAAGAATGTGTATTCTGCTACTTTAGGATGAAATGTTCTGAATATATGTTAAGTCCATCTGGTCCAGTGTGTTATTCAAAGCCATTGTTTCCTTATTTTCCTGCTTAGATGATCTGTTCATTGCTGTAAGTGGGGTGTTAAAGTCCTTTACTATTATTTATTATCATCAATGAGTTTCTTTATGTTTGCTATTAATTGACTTATATATTTGGGTGCTCCCAAGTTGGGGGCATAAATATTTATAATTGTTAGATCTTCTTGATGGGTAGACCCCTTACTTATGATATAATGCCCTTCTTCATCTCTTGTTACAGTCTTTATTTTAAAATCTAGTTTGCTTGATGTAAGTATGGCTACTCTGGCTTTCTTTTGACATCCATTAGCATGATAGATGGTTCTCCATCCCCTCACTTTCAATCTGGAGGTGTCTTTAGGGCTAAAATGAGTCTCTTGTAGGCAGCATACAGATGGATCTTGTTTTTTATCCATTCTGGTATCCTATGTCTTTTGATTGGTGCATGTAGTCCATTTACATTCAGAGTGATTATTGAGACATATGAATTTAGTGCCATTGTGTTACCTGTAGAGTTGGTGTTTCTGGTGATGTTCTCTGGTCCTTTGTTCCTTTTGGTCTTTTTTTCTCCACTCAGAGTCCCCCTTAAAATTTCTTGCAGGGCTGGTTTAGTGGTCATGAACTCCTTTAGTTTTTGTTTGTCTGGGAAACTCTTTATCTCTCCTATTTTGAATGACAGCCTTGCTGGATAAAGAATTCTTAGCTGCATATTTTTTCCCACTCAGCAGTTGAATATTTTCTGTCACTTTCTTCTGGCCTGTCAGGTCTCTGTGGACAGATCTGTTGTAAACCTGAGCTGTCTTCTCTTGTAGGTTAAGGACCTTTTTCCCCCTTGCTGCTTTCAAGATTCTTTCCTTGTCTGTGTATTTTGTGAATTTGACTATGATATGCCTTGACGATGGCCAGCTTTTGTTGAATTTAATGGGAGTTCTCTGTGCTTCTTGGATTTTGATGTCTATGTCCTTCCCCAGATTAGGGAAGTTTTCAGCTATAATTTGTTCAAATAAACCTTCTGCTCCTTTATCTCTTCCTTTATCCTCTGGGACTCCTATGATCTGAATGTTATTACATTTTACTGAGTCACTGAGTACTCTAAGTCTACCTTCATGGTCCATTACCTTTCTTTCCCTCTTCTTTTTGGCTTCATTATTTTATCTTCTATATCACTGATTCACTCCTCTGCTTTGTCCATCCTCATTTTTATGGCCTCCATTTGTGTTTGCATCTCAGTTATAGCATTTTCAATTTTGGCCTGACTAGATTTTAATTCTTTTATCTCTGTAGTAAGGGATTCTCTAATGTCTTCTACGCTTTTTTCAAGCCCAGCTAGTATCCTTATAATTGTTGTTTTAAATTCTAGTTCTGATGCCTTACTTATGCTTGTGTTGATTAAATCCCTGGCCATGAGTTCTACCTTGTGTTCTTTCCTTTGGGGTGAATTCCTTTGTCTTGTCATTTTGTTCAGAAAAGAAAAGAATAGAAAAAAGAAAAGCAAAACAAGCAAACAAACAAAACAAAGCAAAAAAAAAAAAAAGAAAAAGGGGGGAAAAAACCAAAAAACCCCAAGAAAAACAGAAACACAAAACAAGAAAACCAAACCAAACCAAACACAAAAACTAGGTCCTGGGTGGGTTTTGGTCTGCTTGTTAAAAGAATCTAGATCCCAAAATAGAAAATAAAATAAAATAAAAGTAGGCCAAAAAATTCAAAAATGTGAAAAAATATATATATAAATATAAAAAATAATTTAAAAATTTTAAAGGGAATTGGAAAATTTAAGAAAATAAATGAAAAAATAATAAAAATAAAAGAAATAAAGAAAAAAGTAAAAAAGAAGCTCAATCCTATTTCCTCTAGAGCTGAAGCTTTGCAGCACTCTATAATCAATAAACTTGGTGTGAGCTAGCTGTTTGTGCTGGTCTTCTGGGGGAGAGGCCTGCTGCGCTGATTCTCAGGCTGACTTGGCTCAATGGAAATGAGTCTCCAGGGCGTAGGGAGGCAGGGCTTGGTGTACAAGGCTCCAGCCTCCACTAGGTGGTGCTGTTTTGCTCCCTGAAGACTTTCAGCACTGATGGGCAGGATGCAATGGCTGCGCCCTGCTCTCTAGCATTGGACCTGAAAGTTCAAGCCCCCTACTCTTCAGTGAGCCCTCACAGAAAAGCAATCAATCACCCTATTTGTTTCCCTGGTTTCTGTATGAACCCTGCGTTCAAAGTGGCAAGTGAAAAGTGGAAGCCCACACTATTTGTTTAATTGGTTTTCCTGTACCTTATATCCAAAGAAGAAGTTCAAGAAAGTTGGCATGATTATTTTCTTAGGGCCTTTTAGAAAGTCACAATTATTTGATCATAATTTATAAACTAGCTCAGTTAAGAGCCAGGAATTTTCACAAAGAACTGCTTCCAAAGTGTTGTTTGCTTTATTTATTTATTTTTAAAGATTTTGTTTATTTGACAGATAGAGACACAGCGAGAGAGGGAACACAAGCAGGGAGAGTGGGAGGGGGAGAAGCAGGCTTCCCGGGGACCAGGGAGCCCGATGTGGGGCTTGATCCCAGGACCCTGGGATCATGACCTGAGCTGAAGGCAGACGCTTAATGACTGAGCCACCCAAGCGCCCCATGTTGTTTGCTTTAAAAGTAACTTAAGAAGTAGTAGTAGCTACAATGGGGAACTAATGACCATATAACCACTTCAGGGAAGTAGTTCATTTGGGTTTCCTTTTTATCCTTTCTTCAAAAGAAGTGTTTACACAATGCAACATGTTTTCAGTAAAGAAGATTTTACAAATGGGAACAATTCCACTTCTGCTGAGTGTTGCATATGCCCTTGTAATTGATAGACTGTAGCCAATGAACCTGCAAATAAACAAGGATCTTCCAAGGGTAGATATTTATCATTCAGACAATCACTGGATCATGGTTGGACAGTAACCTGGTCTGGAAAGTCATTTTGGTCAACAACAGCATGTTTAAACGGGACTCTTTCTGTCTGACTTTATAGTTGAGAACAACAGATACTGCATTCTAAAAGGAGGTGCTCGGCCATGTAGGCTACCAATACAGGACTTGGAAAGATGTCCCAAACTACTTCTGCTACCTTCAAGCTAAGGTGCTCATTCCCCATCTCTGCATTGTATGAGACAAGGGAAACAATTCATGAGAGGACCCAATATTGAAAATCTTTTAGTTAGGGTTTTTTGAGGGTTCCTTCCAGAAAAACACACGTAGAACCTAATATGTATACCCCCAGAGTGTGGTGTGGAAACAGACTAGTCACTGATTCATGCCTAAAAATTCTAAAGGTTAATGGGCAGGAAGAGAGGCCTACTTTGTGTAATCTATTGGTCCAAGACATGTGACTTCAATGGGTCAAATGGACCAATGAAAGATAACCAGGTTTAAAAGGACTCTGCCCATTGAAGCAATGAATTGATGAACAAAATATGGTATATACTTACAGTGGAATTTTATTCAGCCTTAAAAAATAAGGAAATTCTGACTCAAGCTACAACATGAATGAACCTCGAAAACATTATGCTAAGTGAAATAAGTCAGTCACAAAAGGACAAATACTGTATGATTTTGCTTACACGAGGTATCTAGAGGAGTCAAGTTCATAGACATAAAGTGGAAGAGTGGCTGCCAAGGGCTGGAGAGGGGAATGAGGAGTTAGTGTTTCATGGGCACAGAGTTTTAGTTTGGTAAGAGCCAACAGTTCTGGAGATGGATGATGGTGATGATTGCACAACATTGCTAATGCACTAAATGCCGGTGAACTGTACAATTAAAAAGGGTAAACTTTATGTTGTGTTTATTTGACTACAATAAATAAAAGAGAAAAACAAAAATAGATCCTAAGAAAGAGGACTTCCTGAAGGAGATGATCCCCACAGAAAGAGGGTCTGCAGGGGCCACTGGAAACCAGGGCCTGAGAGAAGATTAAAACCTGTCAGTCAGGAGAGGTAAACCCACACCAGGGACTGTCACCAGGAGATTCCTACCCCCCAGAATTCTCTGAAGAATTCATGAAAGCAGCTCACAATAAAAAGAGAATGTTGCTGCTTGACACAAGAGCACCTTGAAACCAGGTTAGGACAGCACCAGTCATGTAAGAGTTTGCTCTTTATCCTACTTCCATCTTGCTCCCTGCACCTGTCTTGGGAAGGAGGTGAAGTGAAGAAGAGTAAAGAAGCCCAGTGTGGGGCGCCTGGGTGGCTCAGTTGGTTAAGCGACTGCCTTCGGCTCAGGTCATGATCCTGGAGTCCCTGGATCGAGTCCTGCATCAGGCTCCCTGCTCGGCAGGGAGTCTGCTTCTCCCTCTGACCCTCCTCCCTCTCATGTGCTCTCTCTCATTCTCTCTCTCTCTCAAATAAATAAATAAAAATCTTAAAAAAAAAAAAAAGAAGCCCAGTGTGACCCTCTCCTGACTGTAGGCTTCTAATCCCAGGGAAGGGGAGGAGCTTGGAGGCTATTTAACATCTGAGCGTGTCAGAAGAGCCATGGAGGAGAGCCACAGAGTTCATCCAGGAGTAGGGAAGATTGGTTCAAGAGGATAGGTCTAAAGGAAGAGGGATGAAAAGGAATGCAGTGGCATTCTGTTGGCATCCTATGAGTCTAGTTGTGTCCATCACCCAGTCAGAGAAAATTTTCTCCTTGGAGCTTAGGAGATTCCGCATGGCAGAATTATCTTCAGGAAGCCAGGTTGGCCCCTTAATCATCATCTCTGGAAATAGCCCAGGGGAGATGGTATCTGGGAGGAGATCTCCCCCAAAATAAATACATAGAAACAAAAGGAGAAAGGGAATACAGAGGCATGCTGTGCGGGTCTGTGGCCAGCAAGGCTGCACTGGTGACTGGAAATTAGGGATATGTCCCAGCACAGCCCAAGCTTTTCCCCTTTGGAATGCTGACATGGCCAACCAGAATAATTAGCTGTGGCTGCATGCATTCATTTATTCAATATACTTTTGTTGAGGACCACTATCTGTAAAGCACAGAAAGGAATAAAGAATACATAGGACATAATCACGTACTTCGATGTACACACGTTCTAAAGGAAATCATACAAACTCCCAATTAACTATAATCTAGGACAAAGAGAGGAACAAGTAAGCATGGGATTCGAAGACTTATAGGAAAGATTACATTTAAATTGAGCTTTGAACAACAGAACAACTTTGAGGGGAGACGGCATAATTGGACAGAGAACAACTGAAGTGGAGAGGGTGTTAAAGGGCACACGGCAGAGAAGCAGGTGACTGATTTGGAGACTACGAGGTAGCTGAGTTTTTTGTAAGTAGCACTGAATACTCTGAAAAGAGAAATGAGAGCCAGGGGTAGGAAGATAGTTTGGTATGAGCTTTCAAAGGGCCCAGAAGGCCAGGAAGTTTGTACTCTGATAGGTAATGCGGGAGTAATTTAGGATCTCTGAGTGAGTGAGTGATGCAATCCGAAATATGGTTTAGGAAGAACAGATAGATGGCTATTACAATTGTTCGGTCAAAGGGTAATAAAGCCCGTAAGTGGGATGGTTGCCGTGGCAGTTGGAAAGGAGGAAATGGATGGGAGAGACTTTGGGGAGGTAGGATAAATGGGGCTTGGCTCCTGATTGCACTTGCCCTTTCCACACCCTCTGTCTGACCCTCATCCCTTCCTTCCTCTGATCATAGAAGGGTAGAAGGTGTCCCTTAATACACTGACTTATATTTTCTGGAAAATTTCTCATCAGTATCAGGCGAGGCTTCATTTGCATTTTCAATGAAAGACACCCCAAAGGACAATTCTTGGTGTTCAAAATGAAGAAGTGATATTCTGATTTACATTCGTACTGTATTTTCTGTCTTCTGGACTTTCAGGTGAAGTTACCCATTTTACCATAGGATTGTTACACTCAGAATATGTGAACATACATTAGTACACTTCCTGTGAAGCTCTTGGCACTCCGGTAGAGTGGAAATCAGGATAATAAAATTAGAGTTATTAAAAATGATAGTAAATTCCTCTCTTTGTTCCATTATTCAGCTTTGAGAGCATTTCTGCTCTCCAAGAGTCTTAGATTATTAGTTTTATATATTTAGGAAAAAGAACTTTAACAATAGAATTACATAACTAAATTATGAGAAATTAAGAAAAGCAGTCATCAAAATAATGGTGTTTTTTTTTTTTTTAAAGATTTTATTTATTTGACAGAGAGATAGTGAGAGAGGGAACACAAGCAGGGGGAGTGGGAGAGGGAGAAGCAGGCTTCTCGCCAAGCAGGGAGCCTGATGCGGGACTCGATCCCAGGACCCTGGGATCATGACCTGAGCCGAAGGCAGACGCTTAACGACTGAGCCACCCAGGCACCCCAAAAATAATAGTGTTTTATAATTCAATTAATTGTTAAACAAAATCCAGACAATGTATTAGCCACTTCATTTTTTAAAGCCAGAAAAGAAGAAAGTATATCGTATGTTCATATTGCTATTTTTTTGCCTTTTGTGGATTAGGTTAAAATGAGCTTAAGTTGCCAGTAGGTGGCAACAGGGAAGGGACCCCTCGTCTGGCAGGTCTTTTGGGGAGGCTTTGCCCTTGGTGATGTATAGCTTTTGAAGACCTCCACAGCTATTTTTGACATGGGAAAATTTGTATTTACACCCCCCAGACTTTTCTGTAGAAATCTAAAGGGCGATGGGAGCCACAGAAAATGGGCCTGCATTAAGTGAGCCATGGGGAGCAGGGGTGACGCTGCTGGGATGCTCAGTGGTGGAACATGGGCGTGCTGAGTATCTAGGAAATTAGGGATATGTTTTCAGCTCAAACATCAAGCAAGAAATGACCTTCCTCATTAAAAGGAGCAAAAAATTATACCTCTTCCCCAGCCCCTCAATCAGCGCAGTCTTATAGTAACTCTTGGGCTGAGCATGCAGAACTCAGTGCAGATTAAGGGGCAGCCTGTGCTCTGGTTAAGAGACCAGGGAGCTTCTATTCAGTGCTTACTGTAACTAAACACTCCCTAAGCACTTTCCCTGCATTGTTTCATTTAACTGTTAAAACACCTCTTTTATCATACCCATTTAACATATGAAAAAACCGAGACTGAGAAGTTCAGTTGTCCAAGATCCAGAGCAACTGAACTGGGACACAGTCCTAACTAGACTGATCAGACCAATGGCGAAGATGAGGCTCTAAATCTGCCCACATTGCCTCTCACTTAGATAAAGCCAGCAGCCTCCTTCTGCAGGGGATGTTGATACAGAGCAAGGTGTGCCTAATAGTGTACTTCTAGTGAGCTCTGAACCTTTTGGCAAGCATTCGTTAAGAAGTAGCCTTCTGGGAGAGGGGAAAGATGTTAGAGGAGTAGGGGACCCTATTTCATCTGGTCCCCGGAATTGAGCTGGATATCTACCAGACCACTCTGAGCACCCACGAAACCAGCCTGAGATGTAAGAAGATCTGGATCTCTACAAACAGAATATTGCAGGCAATTGGTTTTGGGGTGGGAAGCGGGGAACCGTGATTCAGTGGGCAGGTATCGGAGGATAAATGGCAGCGGGAGGGTGCTTGGCCGTGGGGATCCTACACTGCCAGTGAGCGACAGCCTCGGGCGCTGGGGACGGACACAGACTCGCAGACCGGTAGCAGCGGGGAAAGGACTTTAGGGCAGCCCCCAGGGCGGAAAATCGAAGTGGCGGGGTCGTGCACACAAACTGGGAGCGGCTGGCGGTTTTAGAAGCACAAAGGGCAGAGACATGCTCCGATCTGGAGGCAGGACTGGGGGCGCTGCGGAGGGACGCACAACCCAGGACGCTGCAGTTTATAGCAGCACGGACAGAAATGGAGACGGTGTGGCCTGGAGAGCTCACTGAAGAATAGACTGCGGTCTCTCTGCTCTGAGGCAGAGGGTTGGAAACGGTCTCTTCTGCTCTGACTCGCGGAAGAGACGCGGAAAGCCGCCAGGGAAAGCCGCCAGAGAACAAAAGCCCCAAAAACTGATTCCCACTGAGCCCATCCCCCACCACAGGGGGGCAGGGCAACTCCGCCCAAACAGGG
>NW_028040200.1:0-477 GCF_054177405.1 Leptonychotes weddellii | reverse complement strand
TCATCATCACCTGGCTGCTGCTTGTATTTGGCCAGGGAGTGAAGGCCATGCAGGTGCTGGAGTTCTTCTATGGCATGGTCACCGCCACTGAGGTGGCCTACTATGCCTACATTTACAGCGTGGTCAGCCCCGAACACTACCAGAAAGTGAGCGGCTACTGCAGGAGCATCACGCTGGTGGCCTACACGGCGGCTTCGGTGCTCTAAATCCAGTCCAGGGCTATCTCCCAGCCAAACCTGTTTGCACCTACTGGCATTCAAGATTGGCATGTGCCTTTTTTATTGGGAGGGAAAATGGTGGATTGGTTTAGAGGGAAGAGTTTCCTTGGCCAGCCTATCGTACTTTTACCTCAACGTCATATCCTTGGTCTCCGTCTCTGTGGCCTTTCTCTTGTCACTTTTCCTACCAATGCCTAAGAAGAGCATGTTTTTTCATGCAAAATCCAGCAAAGAAGTACGGAAGCCACCGAACAAAAAC
>NW_028040199.1:0-477 GCF_054177405.1 Leptonychotes weddellii | reverse complement strand
AGCAGTGAACGAAAGGGTGCAAATGATTTGGAGTGGTCAGAGGACCAGCCTAGGAAGATGCCCTCCTGATCAGGTGTATAGAGAGCAGAGGGGAGAATTTAAACAGTGCCCTTTGAATCCACTAGGTGTCACCACCAAGATTACTTACTTTCTCTTCACGCTTGGGGATAGAGGAGGGTAGAGTATTTCTTGGGGGAATCCTGAATCTCTCTCTCTCTTTTTTTTTTTTTAATTTTTATTGTTATGTTAATCACCATAATACTGAATCTCTCTCTCTCTTTTTTTTAAAGATTTTATTTATTTATTTAACAGAGAGAGACATAGCGAGAGCAGGAACACAAGCAGGGGGAGTGGGAGAGGGAGAAGCAGGCTTCCCGCAGAGCGGGAAGCCGGATGTGGGACTCGATCCCAGGACCCTGGGATCATGACCTGAGCCGAAGGCAGACGCTTAACGACTGAGCCACCCAGGCGCCCAAT
>NW_028040198.1:0-477 GCF_054177405.1 Leptonychotes weddellii | reverse complement strand
GAGGCAGTTTGGAAAGCACTCTGGAGCCTGTCACCTGGGAGATGAGTTGAGACTACATGTGTTCACGTTTCTGATCATGCATCTTCCTCGATAAAGAAGCCTTCACAACAGATTCCCAGTGGGTGTATTATTATTCATAAATGGTCACAATACAACTGTATTCAAACATTACCTGCACTAAAATGTACACAAAAAGTAGGCACTAAAAACATGACATAAAACTAAATGTGAGTCTTGGGACTAGATGGAGCTGATGGTTGCACAATATTGTGAATATAGGGCGCCTGGGTGGCTCAGTCGGTTAAGCGACTGCCTTCGGCTCAGGTCGTGATCCTGGAGTCCCGGGATCGAGTCCCGCATCGGGCTCCCTACTCGGCGGGGAGTCTGCTTCTCCCTCTGACCCTCCCCCCTCTCATGATCTCTCTCTCTGTCTCATTCTGTCTCTCAAATAAATAAATAAAAATCTTTAAAAAAAAA
>NW_028040197.1:0-477 GCF_054177405.1 Leptonychotes weddellii | reverse complement strand
ATGGACTCTGAAAAACTAACAGGATTCTAGAGGGAGGGGGGTGGGAGGATGGGTTAGCCTGGTGGTGGGTATTGAGGAGGGCACGTTCTGCATGGGGCACTGGGTGTTATGCACAAACAATGAATCATGGAACACTTCATCTAAAACTAATGATGTAATGTATGGGGATTAACATAAGAATAAAAAAAAAATTATTTAGGACACTTACTAAAAATGAAAATTTCCAAACACTGTTCCAGAAAATTGTGAGTCAGGGAATCTGGAATGAGACCCAGGAGTTTGCATTTTAATAAGTATCCTCGGTGATTTTTTTTTTTAAGATTTTCATTTTTATTTATTTGAGAGAGAGAGCATGATCAGGGGAGAGGCAGAGGGAGAGAGAAAGGGAGAAACAGACTCTGCTGAGCAGGGAGCCTGATGTGGGGCTCTATCCCAGGACCCTGGGATCATGACCTGAGCTGAAGATAGACATTTAAC
>NW_028040196.1:0-477 GCF_054177405.1 Leptonychotes weddellii | reverse complement strand
TGGTTAAGCGTCTGACTCTTGATTTTGGCTCAAGTCATGATCTCGGAGTCACAGGATTGAGCCCTGCATCAGGCTCCCTGCACTCAGCCTGGAGTCTGCCTGAGATTCTGCCCCTCCCCCCCACTTTCTCTCTCTCTAAAACAAATAAACAAAAATCTTTAAAAAATATATATTAAAACAAACAAAAAAAACAAAGGAAAGCAACACAGTACGACAGCCGGCACAAAGCTGAGATCGTGCAGAGACACAGAGAAGGTCGGCTCCAAGGATCCTCCACAAGCCACTCAGTTTCAGAGTTAAAGATCACAGGGGCGCCTGGGTCGCTCAGTCAGTTAAGCGTCTGCCTTCGGCTCAGGTCATGATCCCAGGGGCCTGGGATCGAGCCCCACATCGGGCTCCCTGCTCAGAGGGAAACCTGCTTCTCCCTCTCCCACTCCCCCTGCTTGTGTTCTCTCTCTCGCTGTGTCTCTGTCAAAT
>NW_028040195.1:0-477 GCF_054177405.1 Leptonychotes weddellii | reverse complement strand
TGATACATACCTACATTAGTGATCATGACAATTGTACAGATCATTTTCATTTGTCAGAACTTTATTCATTAGAATCTTTCTGCATTCCCTCTTCCCTGTGTTTCAGTAAAATTCCTTGTAACATTATGTATGTGCTATGTGTGTATATATGTGTAGGATATGTATGCATAAACACACATACCACACAACACCGAGAACCCTTTCTCCCCCATACACCTGCTCCATCATTCTAATTTCTTTTTTTTTTTAAAGATTTTATTTATTTGAGACAGAGAGAGTGAGAGAGAGAGAGCACATGAGAGGGGGGAGGGTCAGAGGGAGAAGCAGGCTCCCTGCCGAGCAGGGAGCCCGATGCGGGACTCGATCCAGGGACTCCAGGATCATGACCTGAGCCGAAGGCAGTCGCTTAACCAACTGAGCCACCCAGGTGCCCTCCATCATTCTAATTTCTAATGTCTTTCTAATTTTATAGCTGTT
>NW_028040194.1:0-477 GCF_054177405.1 Leptonychotes weddellii | reverse complement strand
GGGTGGCTCAGTTGGTTAAGCGACTGCCTTCGGCTCAGGTCATGATCCTGGAGTCCCTGGATCGAGTCCCGCATCGGGCTCTCTGCTCTGCAGGGAGCCTGCTTCTCCCTCTGACCCTCCCCCCTCTCATGTGCTCTCTCTCTCTCATTCTCTCTGTCTCAAATAAATAAATAAAATCTTTAAAAAAAAAAAAAAAAAGAAATATTCAATCTCTCTACATCCTCTGCCACTAACCCATTCTAATTGTTTTTATGAAAAACTGCAATAACTTCTTAAATGATACTTCCTGTTTCCTTGCTTAGGTCCAGTCTGAGCATGCAAATTTGATCTTGTCTCACCTCTGTTTAAAACCTTTTAATGACTTCCCATTACTTTTAAGAACTAAACTAAGGCCCTACACATCTGACCTCTGACTGGTTATCACCTTATGCTTTTTATTCTTTTGGTAGCTGTAACCAGTCTTTTTTTTTTTTTTTT
>NW_028040193.1:0-477 GCF_054177405.1 Leptonychotes weddellii | reverse complement strand
TCTCCTAATTGAGACCTTTTGGACCACTGCATTCTGCACCTACCCCTTCCCAACTCCCAACCCATATTTATTTCTCAATCTTGCTTAATTTTTATCCAGAGTATTCACCACAATTTGATACTATGTTACTTACTTATATTGTATATTTTCTGTTTCCTCTTCCCCCAAACACTCTCCCCCACATGTTAGTCTAATGTGTACCTTTGCCCACTCTTGCTACAGTACACTTAGGCTATGTGTATCAACAGTTTCTTGCCTAGAGAACAAAACTGATATTCCACTTCTCTTGCACAAGCTAGTTTATATTATACACATAATATATATATAATATAGATATATACACATATTGTATATATACATTATCTATATTATATACATATGTGTATATATACATTATCTATATAATGTGTATATATTATATATAATGTGTATAATATAAATGAGTTTGTTTTTATTATATATACATATGTTATATAT
>NW_028040192.1:0-477 GCF_054177405.1 Leptonychotes weddellii | reverse complement strand
AAGAGGCAGTTATCACCCACCCGCTAACACATCCTACAGAAGCTCCCTCTACCACCTCTACAAACACGGATGGAGCAGGGCCCGGGCACTGTTCTAGAGCGAAATTACTAATAATTTTCTTGATGCCTCAGCAGAAACCTAGATGCTCACTAAATGTCAGTCAGATGATGAAAGAGGGTGTCTCCAGGTGAAGGAGGAGGTGCTGGGATTAATTAGTCAGAAGAGGAATGCGGGGGGCGCCTGCGTGGCTCAGTCGGTTGGGCGACTGCCTTCGGCTCAGGTCATGATCCTGGAGTCCCGGGATCGAGTCCCGCATCGGGCTCCCTGCTCCGCAGGGAGTCTGCTTCTCCCTCTGACCCTCCCCCCTCTCATGCTCTCTCTATCTCATTCTCTCTCTCAAATAAATACTTAAAATCTTAAAAAAAAAAAAAGTCCTAGGAAGTTAATACACGAACATTTTTTAGAACAGTGAGGGCC
>NW_028040191.1:0-477 GCF_054177405.1 Leptonychotes weddellii | reverse complement strand
CCGACACCCTGGCCAGGCTTGGGATGGCTCTCCTGGGGAGCCTTCCCATGCAAGGGGGTGACGGCGGCCGATCACATTGATCTGTCTGCAGCTAATAGGAGGGTAGGGGTAGTGACTTTTGCCTCAGAGTGTCAGAAATCTAATAGACTGTCCAGCATGAAGCATCAAACTCGGGAACTTGAGGCCCCCCCCCCCCAAGCCCTGAACCAAAGCACACGTGCTTCAAATTCACCCGTGCTCATGCAGGTGGGCACCAAGCTGTTCCCTAGCAGGACTTGGGGCACACCCACACTGTCTGGGGAGTGCATCTTTCCTTTTTGTAGCTGCAAAAAGCAACTGTCCTTACATATATTCCTGAGGGTTTGGCAAGCATCTGCAAAGATTAGAAGATGTTCTCTTCCCTGTCAATCCAGAAAGACTCCGTTTTGCTAAAGCCAAACAACTGTCTCTGCGATTGCTCTGCTGGTCAGGCAGGGA
>NW_028040190.1:0-9712 GCF_054177405.1 Leptonychotes weddellii | reverse complement strand
AGGGGAGGGGGTTGGGGGGGATGGATTAGCCTGGTGATAAGGAGAGCACGTTCTGCATGGAGCCCTGGGTGTTATGCGCAAACAATGAATCATGGAACACTACATCAAAAACTAATGATGTAATGTATGGTGTTTAACATAACATAATAAAAACAATCTTTAGAAAAGAAAGATACAAACTAACAAACTCACATAAGAAGAAATAGATATGAGGAGGCCTGTATCAAATAAATTGAACCAATAATTACAAATATTCCAAAACAGAAAGCATGAGGCCCAGATGCTTTAACTGGTCAACTGTACCAAACATTTAGGGAAGAAATGATTCCAGTAGTCCACAGTGTCTTCCAGAAACTAGAAGTAGAGGGAATACCTCCTAACTCATTCCATGAGGCCAGAATCACACTAATACCAAAGGCAGACAAAGACATTACAAGAAAGGAAAAAAAAATACAGATCCATATCTCTCATGAACATAGATGCAAAACTCCACAAAAAAAATAGCAAATCAAATCAAATAATGTGTAAAAATAATTATATACCATGACCAAGCAGGATTTATTCCAGGTATGCAAGGCTGGTTCAGCATTCAAAATCAGTTAATGTAATCCATCACATTAACAAACTAAAGAAGAAAAATCATATGATCATATAAATTAATGCAGAAAAAGCATTTAACAAAATCCAGTATCCCACAATTTAAAACAAAAACAAAAACCACAAAAAAACCTCTAAGAAAACTAGGAATGAAAGGTTGGTTTAGATTCTCCATTTTTTCCTTTAGGTTTTGGGTCAAATCTTATCTTCTTGTATCACCAATTATTCTTTCACTAAGTGCCAAATATTGTTTAGAAAAAATTTAAAAGATACCATGATATTGTGAAGCTGAGGTTAATGATATATTCCACTATAGTTTTGTTTCTGGCAGACAACTAGGCTAGAGCAAATTAGATTAATCCAATTGGGACTGAGATGACTTTAAACTGATGTTCAGTCCTTTTTAGGGCTAATCTAGTTCTGGCTAATACTTACTCTTAAAAATGTAAGATTCCTTCAGGATCCCAGCTCAAAACCTGGGGGATGGGAAGGAGTTACCAAGGCTCTTTAGTGGGTCCTAGACTCTCATTTCCTCTCCCCAGCACTCTGAATCTGCACAACTTCCCATCCTCTCAGCTGTGGCTTTTAGAATTGGCATTTTTCCCTTGAAAGAAAAAAAGCCAAATGCCAGGATCCACTCTCTGGGCTTCCTTTCTCTTCCAGATCTTGGCCCTGTAAATTCTTTCTGCCATGGTAGCTTTCTGATGCTCTTAGGCAGGGTATTTTACTACTTTTCTAGCTTTTCTTTTTTCTTTCTTTTTCTTTTTAAGATTTTATTTATTTATTTGAGAGAGAGAGAGAATGAGAGACAGAGAGCATGAGAGGGAGGAGGGTCAGAGGGAGAAGCAGGCTCCCCGCCGAGCAGGGAGCCCGATGAGGGACTCGATCCCGGGACTCCAGGATCATGACCTGAGCTGAAGGCAGTCGCTTAACCAACTGAGCCACCCAGGTGCTCAGGATGCAACTTGCTTTTTTCTTTTCTTTTTTTTTCTTTCTTTCTTTTTTTTTTTTTTTTTTAGTTTTTGGTGTAGTGTTCAGTGATTCATTAGTTGCATGTAACACCCAGTGCTCATCACATCACGTGCCCTCCATAATGCCCGTCACCCAGTTACCCCATTCCCCCACCCACCTCCCTTTCCACAACCCTCAGTTTTCTAGCTTTCTAATTATTCTCAGCTGGAGAATTGAACTGAAACAACCTAAGTCTGCTGTTGCTGAAAGCAACACTCTATTTCTACATTTTAGAATACACTGATATTTTCTTTATGGCCCAATATATGTTCGACTCTTGTGCATATGTAGGGGTACTTACAAGCTGAATTTTATGATTACACAGTATAGAATATGATCTATATCAATAAGATATTGTGATGGGAACAATAAGATAATATTGTTCCCAACTATTTGCTGCTGTCCACATAAAAAGACCATAATCCCTGTCCATTACCAGGTGACTTGTGGTGCCATCCTGGATGTAATATACTTCCCCACTTCAGTGACATTAAGCTTGGCCATGACTTACTTTGCTCAGGGGAATGTGAATGGAAGTGATCCGAGGCCACAAGGAGCAGAAGCTTTGAGAGCCTCTGCCGCAATGCTGACACGTCCTAGAGAGGGGCTCCTCCCTCAGTTTGGATTTCAGAATAAAGAAAACAGATGAAGCAGAACAAAGCCTACCCCAGCCAACATGTAATGTGATGAAAAAATTAACGTTTGCTCTTGCAAACCACTGGACCTTGGAGGTGGTTTCTTACCATGGCATAACCTAGCAAAAGATGATAACTATAGATTGATTTTATCATATTGTTTAGATCTTCTATATGTTTGCTTATCTTTTGTCCATTTGTTCTGCTATGTGCTGAGAAAGATAAATTTCTTAACTACAAATGTGTTTCTATTTCTCCTTGCATTTTCTGTACTTTTTTTCTACATGAATTTTGACACTCTTATTATTTGGTTCAAAGCAGGGTGTCAACCAAAAAAGCACTACAGTTGGTAAAATTGTGTTAATGCTAATTCAGCTATAGCTATGAGAAGAGACCCTGGGTTCTGACTCTCAGCAAGGTAAATTCTCAGAGTTCTATTATGCAACTAGGGGAGGCAGTACAGGTAGTTTATCAAGATTTGCCCCCAGCCAGAGGCAAAATGTTTTTCAAGATCAGCCAACTCTACTGGTTTTTGAGACACCTGTACTGACTAACCGGATTTTTCAAGTGCTCTGAGAGTGAGATGAGAATACCCTGACCAGAAAGCTCCCATCACTGTACAGATGTCTCCCATAGAAGGATGAATCTGCTGGCTTCCAGTCTAACCATCAATCACTTGAAGGTTTAGGTACAGTGAGTTACTGCCCCACCTTACTCCCACTCTGAACCTCAAACTTCAGGATGAACTGACAATACAAATATTTGGGCTCTGCAAATCTAAGAGAAAAAAAATCATGGATTTTGGTGATGTACTACCTCCCCTGTAATAACTAATAATGTTATTATTACTATCATAATTATTATATGACATCCCTGCCCATTCCATATGGCTCAGAGGGGTTAATAATCTACACTGCTCTTGAACCCTAGGAGTGATGCTACACGGCTATGTCCCTTACCTCCAGAGGCACAGAGGCATAGACAGCTTGCTCACACTTCTCCTTCTCTCCTCTTTCTTTTCATCTCCCTCTCTTCACTCCGCCTCCTCCTCTTCTCTCCTCCTTCCCCCTCCTCTTCCTCCTTCTTCCTCTTCCTCTCCTCCTCCTCCTTCTCCTCTCTCTCTCTCTCTTCTCATTGCTGGGGGTGGAGGTGCACCAATCTCATGAGGGCAGCTGGGAAATGAGTTGGGTTATTCCAGACACCACTGCCTATCACAAGGCCCATTTACCCTCGGACTCCTGTGTGCCTATCTGGCATACTTGCCCCCAGCAACTGCAGAGTGTGGCCAGTTGCCCAGGGCAGTAATCCAGGCCCCTGATGTGCCACTCATGTGTGTTTTTCTCTTTTTTTCTGGAAATGGATTAGGCATGTGGTACCATCCATTACAGGCCAGGTTCCCTTTGTGTAACGAGATGCTCTGATTAAGTGCGTGGGGTTATGATGACAAAGGCTGTCTTTCCTTGGATCCTCCAATATTCCCATCAGGCACTTGAAAGTGTCAACACAGTGCCTGGACAGTGATTGGGCCCTTAGGAAGGAAGTGCTCCTTCATTTCTAACAATTTCTCATCTCTGCATGTGATTGTGGGAGTATGCACAGCACACACCAAATGGAGTCACACATACTGCCTTTCTGTCTGACCCAGAGAGATTTTTCAGCACTTTGTGCCATCTCTCATGCATGTCACCCCAGTGTTGGCACCATCTTCATGGCCATAGAACTTGCCACCAATGAGAAATGCGTATTACTGAAAAGATCAGTAAATACTCTAAAGGGTCTGCTGCCCTTCTCAGATAAAGACTGCCCTTTGATATAGTCCAGTGATGTTTCTGTATATTTATTGAGTTCTACTCTGACCTCCAGATCATTTTCAGATCTGCTAGGAATGGCCATCTTGAACTACAATTTCGATTTTTCAGGGTGCTTCTCATCTTCTTACATTGTCATTCCATGCCAGAACATGTGCAAATCCTTAGAAACTGAGTTCAAATGCATACAATCACTCACTTAATCATTCATTTGTTCACTTAGCAAATATATGCTGAGGGCCTACTATGTGCCAAGCACTGTGCTAGGCTGTGGGGTACAAGCATAATTTCTACCTTTGTGGAACTTACAGTCTAAAGGGAAAACAAAAACTGAACAAAGAAATAGTTATTCAATACTGTGATAATTTTCATGAATGGGGTGCCATACAGACAATAGAAGGAAAGGGTAATCTACTGAAAGAGGATAATAACAGTCAATGTCTGTAAGGAGGGGACATTTTAGCCAAGTCCAAAAGGATGAGAAGCCAGACACGAGGAGAGTAGGAGAAGGACATTCTGGGAAGATGAAAGAGTAAGTACAAAGCCCTGAGGCAGGGAGATGTGGAGGGAAAAAGGACAACCTCCTTGTGACCAGGAGGTTGTGCTGGCACTCTTGCCCTTCCACAGAGAGAAGGATTCCCCATTCTCTATCCTGGCACAGGATGGTAAGGGGCTCCTTGCCAGCCCTCGCCTCTCTGTACTGAGACACCAGCTCTGGGATGGAAGAGGTTTCCTCACTAGGCTGGAAAAAGCAAATGGAGGAGGAATGGGTGTTACCAGTGGAGGTACGTTTGAGAAAGTGCCATCTCAGAAACCCCAGAACCTCCATGGTCATCACTAGAATACTTCTGGGGGTAGGAGAGGGCAACACCGGCCCCTGACACTCAGCCTGATAATTTGCCTACCACAGAGGCCCCTTGCTTGTCACCATTGCCACGACTATGCTGACTTCTAAAGGATGCTGCTCATCTTCAGTTCTCTGAACACATGCCCTTTTCCTCACCCCAAGACACAACTGAGACCATGATAGGTATCTAAAGAAGACCTGCCTGAGGGCTTAAGGGTAACAAAATGTAAAGAAACACACAAAGTAACATGTAACCAGAAGTGACATTATCACTTTAGCATATGGTCCACCAGGGTGTCTCCCTTTCTAATAGCATCACTTCCATGCACACAGACTGTCTTTATCTCTTGCCACCAAAGAGGAGGGGAATCATAGAATCTGTGTCCAAACAGGGACTCTTTGAAGACTGAAAGAGCACTACTAACATTTAAGCTGGAGCAGTATGTGTAAATTGCCTTGGCTAACCAAGACATATGGTTACCCTCACAAAGAGATGTGGGGGAGAGAGAGGCAGAAGCCCTTCCCAGGCTACCAAAGGCCTGCTGTTCTCCAAATATTTCCCATTCTTTTTCTAGGCACATGGTAGAATTGAATTTCCCTGATCCCTTGAGATTAGGTGCAACCAAGTAACCTGCTCTGGCTGATAGTGTGGGAACACAAGTGTGGTATTTCACTTCGAGCAAAAACATCAAAAGCCAGGATACAATAGACATGTTTCCTTTTTTCTGCTTTGAGGATAGTGGAATCATAAGGATAGACCCTCCCTCAAACTGGGCTCTAAGTGAGAGTGATGTGGAGTTGAACGCCAACTGACCTGCAATTGGCATTTTGACTAAGTGAGAAATAAATCTTTGTTGAGTCAAGCACTGAGATTTTTGGGGTCATTTGTTACTGTAGCATCACGTAACCCAACCTGACTTATTCTACCCCTGAGTTTTGGTTCTAGGTCCCCATGATTGAGCACTCTGTGCAGAGATCCACCCTTCCGCTGGAACCTTGGCCCACTGGCATGTCTTCGGAGTTGCTCTGGAGTTACATTCCCCAAATAATGGCAGCTGCCTTCTCAACTAGCTGTCTCAGGTCCAAATGAGAGCCCGGGGAAGAGCCAGACTGAAGGATGGAGGCAAGAGCTTGTAAAGGTGTGGGCTCAGCAGTGAAACGAAGGAAAAAGATGATTGTTATGTATTGAATTGTGTTCCAAAAAAATTCATATGAATTCCCAACCACCAGACTCCAGAATGTGACCTTATTTGGAAATAGGGTCAGTGCAGATGTCATTAGTTAAGATGAGGTCATTAGGGTGGACCCTAATTTAATGTGACTGGTGTCAGGGGAAATTTGGACACAGTGGCATCCACACAGGGAGAACACCATGTGATGATGAAGGCAGACATCAGAGTGATGATTCTACAAGCAAAGGAATGCCAAAGATTTCCAGCAAACCAGCAGAAGCTAGGGGAGAGGCATGAAAGAGATCCTCCATCACAGCTTTCAGAAGGAATCATCCCTGCCAAAACATTGACCTCAGATTTTAACCATCAGAACATCAGGACAATAAATTTCACTTGTTTAAGCCACCCAGTTTGTGGTAATTTCTTACAGCAGTCTCAGGAAACTAATATAATACAAAACAGTGGTGGATCTAGCAGCAGAGCTAACAGGCAGATTTTATAATCCTTCTTGCACGTCTGAGAGCATCTCCAATGTCCCTTGACACAGATATAGACCCAGACCCAGGGACAAATAGAGACACAGATATGGGTATAGATAGACAAACAGATACAGGTACATATAGGGACACAGATACGAGGGTGGGGGAGAGATACAGATAGACACCCAGATACAGGAACACAGAGAGAGACAGACATAGGTATAGATATAAATGCACACCTAGGTAGAGGTAGAGACACAGAAAATAAGTACAGATAGTAACACAGATACAGATACTGATAGAGACTTAGTAGAGTTAAAGATAGAGAAATAGTTACAGGTACAGATAGAGACAAAGATATAGGTACATGGAAAGACAAACAGAGATACTTATAGAAAACCAGACAAAGGTTCAGATGGAGACAAAGATACAGATACTTGTAAAGATACAGATATCAAGTAAAGATAGAGAACCAGATACAGGTAAAGATGGAGATACAGATACAGGTGCATGTAGAGACACAGACAAAGGTACTTGTATAGACACAGACACAGGTACAGATGGAGACACAGGTTAGAGTGGAGATGGACACAAAGATACAAATGCAGATAGAGATCAGATGCAGAGAGACACAGATATAAAGATAGAAACACAGATACAGATGACAATAGAGACCAATTAAGATACATACACAAAAAGATAGAGACCCAGAAAACAGGTAGAGATACATAACGAGATACAGGTACAATGAGAGAGTCTTGGAAAGTATTATACAGAGAGACACAGATTCAGGAACAGGTAGAAATCTGTACATAGGTACAGATAGAGACAGAGATAAAGGTTCAAATGAAGACCAGACACATGTATGAAAAGAGACACTGATACAAATACACATAGAGAACTAGAAACAGGTACAAATGCAGTAATAGAGACACTGACAAATACAGATAGAAATACAGATATAGATAAAGGCATAAACACAGATACAGGTACAGATAGACACAGGGACAGATCAAGATCCAGATACATTTCCAGATAGAGATATAGACTCAGATATAGTCACAGATGTAGATACAGATAAAGGCAGAGATAGTGATCCAGACACAGAGATAGGTAGAGACAAAAAAAATGTACAGAATGAGATCCAGATACCAGTGCAGATAAATGCATAGATATAGGTTCAGATTGAGACATAAATAGAGGTAAATAGAGAGGCAAGATACAGAGTACACAGAGAGTCAAAAATACAGGAACAAATAGAAACAATTGTATGGTACAGATAGAGACAAAAGTATAGATACAGAAACCAGGTATAGATAGAGATACAGACTCAGAAAGCATTACAGATAGAGACACAGATTAGGGTACAGGACAAAGATACAAATTTGCAGATAGAGGCACAAATACAAGGACAGATGAAGATACTGATACAGGCTGATAGAGACCCAGATACAGGTAAAGATACAGATCCATATACAGACCCAGTAGAGACACTGATTAGGTATCAGTAGAGATCCAGCTACAGGAACAGATAGAAACCCAGATTTAGGCAGAGATAGATAGACATTGACCCAGGTACCTAGAGAGACACAGATACTGATTCTTATAGAAATGCAAATGGGGGTGCCTGGGTGATACTGTCGGTTAAGCATCCGACTCTTGGTTTTGGCTCAGGTTGTGATCTCAGGGCCATGAGATCGAGCCCTGCATCGAGATCCACACTCAGTGTGGAGTCTGCTTGAGATTCTCTCTCCCTCTCCCTCTGCCCCTCCCACTCATGCTCTCTTTCTCTCTCTCTAAAATAAATAAATAAATAAATAAATAAATAAATAAATAAATAAATAAATATTTTACATATATATATATAATGAATATTACTCAGCCATCAAAAGAATGAAATCATGTCATTTGTAACAATGTGGATGGAACTAGAGTGTATTATGCTAAGCAAAATCAGTCAGTCAGAGAAAGACAAATACCATATGATTTCACTTATATGTGGAATTTAAGAAACAAAACAGATGGGGTGCCTGGGTGGCTCAGTTGGTTAAGCGACTGCCTTCGGCTCAGGTCATGATCCTGGAGTCCCGGGATCGAGTCCCACCTCAGGCTCCCTGTTCAGCAGGGGGTCTGCTTCTCCCTCTGCCCTCTTCCCTCTTGTGCTCTCTGTCTCTCATTCTCTCTCTCTCAAATAAATAAATAAAATCTTTAAAAAAAAAAGAAAGAAACAAAACAGATGAATATAGGGGAAGGGAAGGAAAAACAAAATAAGATAAAAACAGAGATGGAGGCAAACCATAAGAGACTGTCAACCATAAGGAACAAACTGAGGGTTGTTGGAGGGGAGGTGGGTGGGAGGATGGGGTAACTGGGCGATGGACATTAAGGAGGGCACTTGATGTGATGAGCACTGGGTGTTATATGCAACTGATGAATCACTAAATTCTACCCCTGAAACTAATAAAACACTATATGTTAATTAAATTGAATTAAATAAAAAATTTAAAATTAAATCTTTTTTAAAAAACGCAGATGATGAACAGATAGACAACCAGATACAGGTGCAAACAGAGACCCATTTTCAGATACAATTAGAGACACAGATACTAGTATTGATAGAGACCCCCATACAGGTACCTTCTGAAAACCAGATGCTGGTCCTTGTAGAGACACTAATACTAGTACAGATAGACACAGTGACTGGTACTTATACAGATAGAGAAACAGGTACAGATAGATGTACAGATAGAGACATATTGAAGTGTGGAGAGAAACAGATACAGGCACAGATAGACACATAGTTATAGATACAATTACAGACACAGATGTAAGTACAGATAGAGACACAAATACAAGTACAAATAGAGAAATGGTCACTGATATAAATAGACACATACAGGTACTTCCAGGCACAGATATAGGTAGTTACAGAGACAGAGACACAGATACAATTAGAGGCACATATACGGATACAGGTACAAGTAGAAATCCTGCTATAGGTATGACCAGAGAACCAGATACAAGTATGATATAGAAAAACAGATACACATAGAGATAGAGATGTAGATACAGGTACATATATAGACTCAGATTCAGGTACAGATAGAAACCCAGATACAGGGACAGGTAGAGACATAGATTCATGTATAGAGACCAAGTACCC
>NW_028040189.1:0-477 GCF_054177405.1 Leptonychotes weddellii | reverse complement strand
AGAGTCAGGGATTTTTTTTTTAAGACTTATTTATTTATTTGAAAGAGGGAGTGAGAGAGTGAGTAGGGGGGAGGGGCAGAGGGAGACAGAATTCTCAAGCAGACTCCCCGCTGAGTGAAGCCAGACCAGGGGCTCAGTCCCAGGACCCTGAGATCATGACCTGAGTCAAAATCAAGAGTCAGATCCTTAACCTACTGTGCCACCCAGGCACCCCAATTTTTGACAAAATATTTGTTACTATAATATAATCAAACTTGAAGCACATACCTATGAACTGGCACCTCTCATTCATGCACAGGGGAGGATGGGGTCACGTTCGGCATCTCTATCTTATAGATGGAGGAGCTGAGGCACAGAGACCCGAGCTGAGGCACAGAGTCCCTTTTACGAGGTGTTCTTCCTTGCTTCTTTGCACGCATCCACAGCAGGCAGTATGTGCATTCCCTTCAGCCGAAGTTCTAAATCTCTTTCTCTCTC
>NW_028040187.1:0-477 GCF_054177405.1 Leptonychotes weddellii | reverse complement strand
GTGGTTAAAAAAAAAAATTCTTTGCCCATTTTAAAATGGGTTATCTTTTGTTATTGAGTTTAAAGACTTATTTATATTCCAGGTATTAGACCATTATCAGATATATGGTTTGCAAATATTTTCTCCCATTCTGTTGGTTGTCTTTTCACTTTCTTGATAGTGTCCTTTGATTTACAATAGTTGCTAATTTCGATGAAGTTCAATTGATCTGTTTATTTTGTTGCTTGTACTCTCTGTGTCATACTTTAGGAGCTATTGCCTAATCCAAGGTCATGAAGATTTACACCTATATTTCCCTCTAGGAGTTTTGTAGTTCTAGCCCTTACATTTAGATTTTTAATACATTTTGAGTTAATTTTTGTATATGGTGTGAAATAGGTATTCAAATTTATCCTTTTGCATTATGAGTATCCAGTTGTCCTAACTTTGGCTGAAAAGACTCTTCTTTCCCCATTGAATGGTCTTGGGACCCTTGTC
>NW_028040186.1:0-477 GCF_054177405.1 Leptonychotes weddellii | reverse complement strand
TGATTTTTCCCTTGTCATTCGGGTTCATATAATTGAAATGGAAAATGTGCTGGGGACTTACGGTTAGGAACAAGAGGCAATTTTCATTTGTAATGTTATGCTAATTCAGGAGGATTTGTCAGTGTCAGAATTCAGGAACTCATCATCAGGTTATGAACAAGAATGGTTTCTGAAGTTCTGCTCAGAGGCAAATGATGGCGAACTTTGAGGACCCGTTCTTCAGGATATAAAGGACCATGTCTTGGTCCTGTAAGGGAAGAAACAGATTCTCCCTTGTATTGGGATTTCATCTTCACCAAACAGAAACTGAGGCAGATTTAGTTGCATCCTCAGGAATCAGACACCCACGACTTACAAGGCCGGGAGCTCCTTCCAGGCTGTGGAGTTTCCAAAGGCTTCAGCTAGACCTGAGGCCCCAGTAGAATAGTCGTTGACCTTGCTGAAGGGCAACCTGTGCTGTCAAGGGACATGGGTTCT
>NW_028040185.1:0-477 GCF_054177405.1 Leptonychotes weddellii | reverse complement strand
ATATGAATGGGTCCTGTGTTTTTATGCAATCTGCAACCCTGTGCTGTTTCATGGGAGCATTTAGGTTGTTCACATTAAGAGTGATTATTGAGGGGCACCTGGGTGGCTCAGTTGGTTAAGACACTGCCTTCGGCTCAGGTCATGATCCTGGAGTCCCGGGATCGAGTCCTGCATCGGGCTCCCTGCTCAGCAGGGAGTCTGCTTCTCCCTCTGACCATCTCCCCTCTCTTGCTCTCTCTATCTCATTCTCTCTCTCAAATAAATAAAAATCTTTTAAAAAAAAAAAGAGTGATTTTTTAAAATTTTTAATTCTTATGTTAATCCCCATACATTACATCATTAGTTTTAGATGAAGTGTTCCATGATTCATTGTTTGTGCATAACACCCAGTGCTCCATGCAGAATGTGCCCTCCTCAATACCCACCACCAGGTTAACCCATCCTCCCACCCCCCTCCCCTCTAGAACCCTCAGTTTG
>NW_028040184.1:0-477 GCF_054177405.1 Leptonychotes weddellii | reverse complement strand
AGAGTCAGGGATTTTTTTTTTAAGACTTATTTATTTATTTGAAAGAGGGAGTGAGAGAGTGAGTAGGGGGGAGGGGCAGAGGGAGACAGAATTCTCAAGCAGACTCCCCGCTGAGTGAAGCCAGACCAGGGGCTCAGTCCCAGGACCCTGAGATCATGACCTGAGCCAAAATCAAGAGTCAGATCCTTAACCTACTGAGCCACCCAGGCACCCCAATTTTTGACAAAATATTTGTTACTATAATATAATCAAACTTGAAGCACATACCTATGAACTGACACCTCTCATTCATGCACAGGGGAGGATGGGGTCACGTTCGGCATCTCTATCTTATAGATGGAGGAGCTGAGGCACAGAGACCCGAGCTGAGGCACAGAGTCCCTTTTACGAGGTGTTCTTCCTTGCTTCTTTGCACGCATCCACAGCAGGCAGTATGTGCATTCCCTTCAGCCGAAGTTCTAAATCTCTTTCTCTCTC
>NW_028040183.1:0-477 GCF_054177405.1 Leptonychotes weddellii | reverse complement strand
AGTTTTTAAGGAAACACCATGCAGTTTCCCATAGTGGCTGCCCCGTTTTATATTCCTAATAACAATGTACAAGTATTTCAATTTCTCCACATCCTCACCAACACGTTTTGTTTTTGCTTTTTAAATTTTTAAATAGTGGCCATCCTAATGGGTATCTCACTATGGTGTGATTTGCATTTTTCTAATTCTTAGTGATGTTGAGCATCACGTGTGCTTGTCGGCCATCTGTGTATCATCTTTGGAGAAATGTCTGTTCCAGTTCTTTGCACATTTTATACTCTGGTTTTGTTGTTGTTGCTGAGTTGTATGGGTTCTTTAAATATTCTGGATATTAGTTCCTTATCAGACGTATCGTTTGCAAATATATTCCCTGATTCCATAGGTTGCTTTATTCACTCTGCTAATTGTGTCCTATGATGCACAGTTTTTAAGTTTGATATAGTCTCATTTATCTATTTTTGTTGCTGTTATTGCTTA
>NW_028040182.1:0-478 GCF_054177405.1 Leptonychotes weddellii | reverse complement strand
CTCTGATGGGTCTTACTCGGGTCTTGTGTCCAGATCAAATCCAATCAGTGTGTCCAGGTGTTGTGGGAACGCGGTCACTGATGACCTATCTTGGTGACATGCTTAACCCTACAGTAGGGGGGGTGAAGACACTTGATGGACTATCCCCACCCAACTCACGGTGAGAGAGGAGTCAGTTACCAAGAGGAAGGGATACAAAGAGCATGGAAAGGAATGCATTTCTTCCATGCTGACGTTTCATGCTTTTGAAAAGGATCACGTGCCAGAGCCCAGAACTGGATAATTTGACTGTACACAATGCCAAAGAAGCTCAGCGTGTGGCCAAAAAATTAAAATGAGACCCTTTGGCCTAGGTGACCCTAAAAGCATCATGGGAAATTAGGGAGGGGAGAATTGTTGTGTTGTAATTTGGGATGCTTTTTCTTTCTAGAAGAGAAAGCACTTTTCATGTTCAGGTCTTGATTTCTTTCTGTTTCCT
>NW_028040181.1:0-9712 GCF_054177405.1 Leptonychotes weddellii | reverse complement strand
TTTTTTTATCCAATCTGATACCCTGTGTTTTTTGATTAGGGCATTTAGCCCATTTACATTCAGGGTAACTATTGAAAGATATGAATTTAGTGCCATTGTATTGCCTGTAAGGTGACTGTTACTGTATATTGTCTCTGTTCCTTTCTGGTCTATGTTACTTTTAGGCTCTTTCTTTGCTTAGAGGATCCCTTTCAATATTTTTTGTAGGGCTGCTTTGGTGTTCACAAATTCTTTTTGTTTTTGTTTGTTCTGGAAGCTTTTCATCTCTCCTATTTTCAATGACAGCCTAGCTGGATATAGTATTCTTGGCTGCATATTTTTCTCATTTATTGCTCTGAATATATCATGCCAGTTCTTTCTGGCCTGCCAGGTCTCTGCGGATAGGTCTGCTGACAATCTAATGTTTCTACCATTATAGATTACAGACCTCTTGTCCCAAGCTGCTTTCAGGATTTTCTCTTTGTCTCTGAGACTTGTGAGTTTTACTATTAGATTTCAGGGTGTTGACCTATTTCTATTGATTTTGAGGGAGGTTCTCTGTGTCTCCTGGATTTTGATGCCTGTTTCCTTCCCCAAATTAGGGAAGTTTTCTGCTATAATTTGCTCCAATATACCTTCTGTCCCCCCCTGCTTCCTCTTCTTCAGGGAATCCAATTGTTCTAATATTGTTTTGCTCTATGGTATCACTTATCTCTGGAATCCTCCCCTCGTGATCAAGTAGTTGTTTATCTCTCTTTTTCTTAGCTTCTTTATTTTCTATCAGTTGGTCTTCTGTATCACTAATTCTCTCTTCTGCCTCATTTTCCTAGCAGTTAGAGCCTCCATTTTTGATTGCACCTTATAAATAGCCTTTTTGATCTCGAATTGGTTAGATTTTTAGTTCTTTTATTTCTCAAGAAAGGGATTCTCTAGTATCTTCTATACTTTTTTCAAGTCCAGCTAGTATCTTTATAATCGTCATTCTGAACTCTAGTTCTGACATCTTACTAATGACTGTATTGGTTAGGTCCCTGGCAGTCAGTACTGTCTCTTGTTCTTTTGTTTGAGGTGTTTTTCAGTCTTGTCATTTTGTCCAGAGGAGAATAGATGAATGAGAGAAAAAAACATGCTAAAAAAATGCTAAAAGGGTAACAATGACCCCAGAAAAATATACACTAAACAAATCAGAAGAGACCTGAAACAGGGGAAGAAAAGAATGGGGAAAAAAAAAAAAGAATATGATCAGGTGGGTGAATAGAACAGAGCCACATAGTAGATTTTGGGTGTATTTTGGTCTGTTAGAAGAAATTGCCTCCCAAAATTTTAAAGAAAGAAAAACATACATATACAAAAATAAGGGTAATATGATGAAGGGATGGAATATGATTATAAAGATGAAAATTTAAAAGGTCTTTCTTTTTTTATTATGCTATGTTAGTCACCATACACTACATCATTAGTTTGTGATGTAGTGATCCATGATTCAATGTTTTTGCATAACACCCAGTGCTCCATGGAATACATGCCCTCTTTTAATACCCATCACCGTGGTAACCCATCCCCCCACCTCCTTTCCTTCTACAACCCTCAGTTTGTTTCTCCAACTAAATAGTATCTCACGGTTCATCTCCCCCACTGATTTCCCCCCTTCATTTTTCCCTTCCGTCTCCTAATGTCCTCCATGCTATTCCTTATGTTCCACAAATAAGTGAAAGCATATGATAATTGACTTTCTCTGCTTGACTTATGTCACTTAGCATAATCTCCACCAGTCCCATCCATGTTGATGTAAAAGTTGGGTATTCAACCTTTCTGAGGGCTGAGTAATATTCCATTGTATATATGGACCACAGCTTCTTTATCCATCCATCTGTTGAAGGGCATCTCGGCTCTTTCCACAGTTTGGCTATTGTGGACATTGCTGCTATGAACATTGGGGTGCATATGGCTCTTCTTTTCACTACATCTGTGTCTTTGGGGTAAATACCCAGGAGTGCAATTGCTGGGTCATAGGGTAGCTCTATTTTTAAATTTTTGAGGAACCCCCACACTGTTTTCCAAAGTGGCTGTACCAACTTGCATTCCCACCAACAGTGTAAGAGGGTTTCCCTTTCTCCACAACCTCTCCAACATTTGTTGTTTCCTTCCCTGTCCATTTTTGCCATTCTAACTGGTGTAAGGTGGTATCTCAGTGTGGTTTTGATTTGAATTTCCCTGATGGCTAATGATGATGAATATTTTTTCATGTGTCTGTTAGCCATTTGTATGTCTTCTTCAGAGAAGTGTCTTTTCATATCTTCTGCCCACTTTTTGACTTGATTATTTGTTTTTTGGGTGTTGAGTTTGAGAAGTTCTTTATAGATTTTGGATACCAGCCCTTTATCTGTAGTGTCATTTGCAAATATCTTCTCCCATTCTATGGGTTGTCTCTTTGTTTTGTTGACTGTTTCCTTTGCTCTGCAGAAGCTTTGTATCTTGATGAAGTCCCAAAAGTTCATTTTTGCTTTTGTTTCACTAGCCTTTGGAGATGTATCTTGAAAGAAGGTGCTGTGGCCAATGTTGAAGAGGTTACTGCTTATGTTCTCCTCTAAGATTTTGATGGATTCCTGTCTCACATTGAGGTCTTTCATTCAGTATGAGTTTATCTTTGTGTAGGATGTTAGAGAATGGTTGAGTTTCATTCTTCTGCATGTGGCTATCCAATTTTCTTGGCACCATTTATTGAAGAGACTGTCTTTTTTCCATTGTATATTTTTTCCTGCTTTGTTGAAGATTATTTGACTATAAAATTGAGGGTCCATATCTGAGCTCTCTATTCTGTTCCATTGGTCTATGTCTGTTTTGTGCCAGTACCTTGTTGTCTTTGTGATCGCTGCTTTATAATATAGCTTGAAATCGGGCAACATGATGCCCCCGGTTTTGTTTTTATTGTCATTTTGTTAATTGTTTTCTGGCTCTTCCTTTCTTATTCTCTTGCTTATTTCCCTTGTGGTTTGATGCCTTTCTTTAGTGCTACATTTAGATTCCATTCTCATTATCTTTTGTGTATCAACTATAGGTTTTTGCTTTCTGATTGCTATTAGGCTTACATATATCAGTCTATCTCCACATAGAGAGAGAGAGACTGGTATATACATATATATAGTTAGATAGATAGAAAGTTAAATTTGAACACATTCTAGCAGTTTTACTTCCCTTTCCCATGTTTTATGTTTCTGATGTCACATTTTACACTTTTTATTTTGTGTACTTATTCCTTAACAAATTGTTGTAGTTATAGTTATTTTAACCATTTTTATCTTTTAGCCTTCATGCTAATTTTATATGAGATCAGTCTACTACCTTTACTATATTTTTACATTTACTAGTGAGATTTTTACTTTCATTTGTTTTATTGTTACTAATTAGTGCCATTTTTTTTAGCTTGAAGAATTCTCTAATATTTCTTGTAAGGCCTGTTTGGTGGTGGTGAGCTTTTTTAATTTTTGATTGTCTGGAAAAGTCTTTATATGCCTTAGTATGGGTCTCTTTGGGTTAATTTTATTTGTAATTCTCTGTGCTTCCTGTATCTGGAGGTCTGTTTTCTTCCTCAGGTTAGGAAAGTTTTCAGCTATTTTTTTCTTCAAATAAGTTTTCTGTCTCTTTCTGTCTCTCTTCTCCCCTTCTGGGACCCTTATACTGTGAATGTTGTTCTGCTTGTTGTTGTCCCATATGTCCCTTAAGCTATCTTCACTTTATAAATTCTTTTTTTCTTTTTGCTGCTCTGTTTGTGTGAGTTCCACTGTCCTGTCTTCCTGGTCACTGATCCTTTCTCTTGCTTTATCTAGGCTGTTGTTGAACCCTTCTAGTGTATTTTTTTCAGTTTAGTTATTGTATTCCTCAGCTCATGACTTCTGTCTGGTATTTTTAAATATTTTCTATCTCTTTGTTGAAGTTCACTCTGTGTACGTCTGTTCTTTTCCAGAGATCAGCGAGCATCTTTATGACCATTACTTTGGACTCTTTATCAGATAAATCAGTTTTCTCTGTTTCATTAGGTTGTGTGTGTGTGTGTGTGTGTGTGTGCGCGTGCGTGCGTGTTGGGGGGTTATCTTGTTCTTTCCTTTGGAACATATTCCTCTCTTGGGCCTGGCACGGGCCCAATCCCAGGCAGATGCTTAAATGACTGAGCCACTCAGGCACCCTTTGGTTATTTATTTAAAAGATAAAATTGACAAACCATTAGCTAGATTCTCTAAGAAAAAAAGTGATAGGGCTCAAATACATAAAATGAGAAATGAAAGCAGGGAAGTTACAACTGATACCACAGAAATACAAAGGATAATAAGAGACTTCTATGAACAATTAAACACCAACAAATTGGACAGACTAGAAGAAACAGATAAATTTCTAGAAACATAAAATCTTCTAAAAATGAATCATGAAGAATTAGAAAATCTGAATAGATTGATAACCAACAAGAAGATTGAATCAGTAATCAAAAACCTCTTAACAAACAAAAGTCCAGGACCAGATGGCTTTACTGAATTCTACAAACATTCAGATTTAATATCTACACTTCTCAAACTTTTCCAAAATATTGAAGAGGAAGGACTGCTTCCAAATTCATTTTTTTGAAGCTAGCATTACCTTCATTTTGTGAAGGTACAAACAGACACAAAACACACACACACACACACACAAATTTATAGGCCAATATCCCTGATGAACATAGGTGAAAAATCCTCAACAAAATATTAAAAAACAGATTCAACAATACATTAAAAAGATCATACACCATGATTGAGTGGGATTTATTCGAGGGATGCAAGGATTGTTCAATATCTGCAAATCAATTAATGTGATACCCCATATTAACAAAAAAAAATAAAAGTGATTTAATCTTCTAAATAGATGCAGAAAAATCATTTGACAAAATTCTACATTTATGATCAAAACTCTCAACAAAGCAGGTATAGAGGAAATATACTTCAACATAATAAAGGCCATATATGACAAGACCACAGCTAATCATATTCATTATTTTCATTCAACATAGTACCAAAAGTCCTAGCCATAGCAGTAAGCAAGAAAAACGTATAAAAGGCATCCATATTGGAAAGGGAGAAGTAAAATATAACTCTTTGTGAACAAAATGATTTTATTTATAGAAAACTCTATAAAGACTCCATCAAAAATTGTTAGAACTAATAAATTTAGTAGAGTTGTAGAATACAAAATCACTGTACAAAAATCTATTTCATTTTTATACACTAACAACAAACTATCAGAAGGAGAAGTTAAGAAAACAATTCCATTCACAATTACATCAAAAGAATAAAATAACTATGAATAAATTTAACTGAAGTGGTGAAAGAACTGTACAATGAAAACTACAAGGTGTTGATGAAAGAAACTGAAGACACAAATAAATGACAAGATATTCTGTACTCATAGATTGGAGGAATTAATATTGTTAAAATGTCTATATTACCCAAAGCCATCTACAAAATTAATGCAATCCCTATCACGATTCCAATGGAATTTTCTTACAGAAATAGAACAGACAATCCTAATTGTTTCTTAGCCTTTTGGCTCAGATCAAGTGTAGAACAGACAATCCTAAAATTGGTATGGAAAAGCAAAAGATCCTGAATAGCCAAAGCACCTTGAGAAAGGAGAGCAAAGGTGGAGGCATCATGCTCCCCTATTTCAAACTATATTACAAAGCTATACTCATCAAAACAGTATAGTATTGGTATGAAAACAGGCATGTACATCAATAGAACAGAGTACAGAACCCAGAAATAAACCCATGCACATACAGTCAATTAGTTTATGACAAAAGATGCAGGAATATGCAATGAAGAAAGGACGGTCTGTTTTATAAATAGTGTTGGGAAAATTGGCTAGCCATATTTAAAAGAACGAAACTAGACCATAATATTACAACATACACAAAAATTAACTCAAAATGGATTAAAGACTTGAATATAAGATCAGAAACCACAAAACTACCAGAAGAAAACATAGACAGTAAGCTCCTTGAAATTCACTCTTGGTGATTTTTTAAAAATCTGACTCCAAAGGCAATGGTAACTAAAGCAAAAATGAATAAATCAGACTATGTTGAACCAAAAAATTTCTGCACAACAAAGAAAACCATCAACAAAATAAAATGGCAACCTACCGAATGGGAGAAGATATTTGCAAATCATAAATCTAGTAAGTAGTTGATATCCAAAATATATAATGAACTCATAAAATATAATAAGAAGAATAAAACAATCTGATTATAAAATGGGCAGAAGATCTGCATAGATACTTCAAAAAAAGACATACAGATGTCCAACAGGCACATGAAAAGATTTTCAACATCACTAATCATCACAGAAAGGCAAATCAAAATCACAATGAAACATCACCTTATACCTGTCAGAATTGCTATTATTAAAAAAGACAAGAAATAAGTGTGGTGAGGATATGGAGAAAAGAGACCCCTTATGCACTGTTGGTAGAAATATAAACTGTTGCAAACACTATGGAAAGCAGTATGGAGGTTGCTCAGAAAACTAAAAAATGAATTACCATATGATCAAGCAAATACACTACTAGGTATTTATCCAAAGAAAATGAAATACTAATTCAAAAAAATATATATGCACCCCTATGTTCATTGCAGCATTATTCACAATACCCAAGATATGGAAACAACCAGAGTCCATCTCAATGGGTGAGTGGATAAAGAAGATTCCATTTATATATGTATGGAATACTATTCATCTATAAAAAAGAATGAAATCTTGCCATTTGTGACAACATAGATGGAACTTCAGGATATTACGTTAAGTGAAATAAGTCAGAGAAAAACAAATACCATATGATTTAACTTCTATGTGGAATAAAAAAACAAAACAAGGGGCAGGAGCAAGATGGTGGAGAAGTAGGAGACCTAAATTTCGTCTGGTCCCAGGAATTCAGCTAGATAGGTATCAAACCATTCTGAACACCTATGAACTCAACAGGAGATTGAAGAAAAGAATAGCAGCAACTCTCTGAACAGAAAAGTGACCACTTTCTGGAAGGTAGACCATACAGAGAAGTGAATCCGAGGCGATATTCGGGAAGATAGACTGCGGGGGAGGGAGCCTCCGTCAGCCAGCTAATGGCAAGTGATAGAGCAGGGGAGCACAAAATCGGAACTTTTAGAAGTCTGCTCTGCTGAGGGACATCACTCCAGTGGCTACTCAGGGAGTGGAACCCTGGCTGGGACAGTGTGGTCTCAGGACCCTCAGGGTCACAGGAAGACCAGGAATGCCTGAGAGCAGCAGAGCTCCCAGGTATCAGAGCAGGGAAGTGGGCTGCAAAGACGGACTAGAGGAGTGGGCTCGCAGCTCTGGGTTGCCACAAACCATGATCCAGGGCAAAGTTGGGCCACTGCTCTTCCAGCAGGGACCCAACAAGTGGCAGATCTGGGGACACTCCCCTTCCTCCCCCAGGAGGAGCGGCACAGGCACGCATCTCAGGGATCTACTGGGTGTGGAGACTCCACACGGGGTTGTGTGCCAGAGATAGAAACACTCAGTCACAGGTTGGGTGAGCATGGAGTGCGGCCTGAGACTGGGGAGACAAGAGTGATTGACTGCTTTTCTCTGGGGGCTCACTGAGGAGTGGGGCTCCAGTAATTGGCTCCTCCAGAGCAGAGATTGGGAAGCAACCATTTTCACTCTCATCTTCCAAAGCTGTTTGGAAAGCTTGCAGGGAACAAAACCTACCGAGAGCAAACCCGAGCAGATTACTTAGCCCGGCCTCCAGCAAGGGTGGGGCAATTCTGCCTCTGGCAAAGACATTTGAGAACCACTGCAACAGGCCACTCCCCCAGAAGATCAGCAAGAATAGCCACTCAAGACCAAGTTTACTGATCAATGAGAATGGCAGAACTCCAGCACTAGGGGAACACAGCACATAGAATTCATGGCTTTTTTTTGCCTTATTCTTTAGTCTTTCAAAGTTAAGCTTTTTAATTTTATTTTTTTATTTTCTTTTTTTTTTGAATTTTTCCTCTTCCCTTTTCAACCAACATCTTATGAATCCCTTTCTTAAAATTGTTTTTTATTTTTAAATTTTAGAGTCATATTCTATCCCTTCATAGTAGTTAACCTTATATTTGGTATATATATAAGTTGTTCTCTCATTAAAATTTTGGAATACAGTTGCTTCTAACAGATCAAAATATACCCTAAATCTTTAGTGTATGGCTTTGTTCCAGTCTCCTGCCTGATCACATTCTCACCCTTTTTTTTTTTAAATTTCTCTTCTTTCATTTTTCAAGCAACTTCTTATCAATTCCTTTTATAAAATCTTTTATAATTTTCATCTTTACAGTAATATTCCATCCTTTCATCTTATTTCCCCTTATTTTTGTACATATATAAGTTTTTCTTTCTCTAATATTTTGGAAGGCAGTTTCATCTAACAGACGAAAATACACCCAAAATCTAGTGTGTGGCACTGATCTATTCACAAGCCTGATCATATTCTTTTTTTTTATCTTTTTTCTTTCTTTCCTTTTTTTCCCCCCCGGTTTCAGGTCTCTTCTGATTTGTTTAGTGTATATTTTTCTGGAGTCATTATTACCCTGTTAGCATTTTGTTCTCTCATTCATCTATTATCCTCTGGGTAAAATGAAAAGATGGAAAAAATCACCTCAAAAAAAAAGAACAAGAAGCAGTACCGACTGCCAAGGACCTAATCAATACGGACATTAGTAAGATGTCAGAACTAGAGTTCAGAATGATGGATATAAAGATACTAGCTGGGCTTGAAAAAAGCATGGAAGATACTAGAAAAATGCATTCTGGAGAAATAAAAGAACTAAAATCTAACTAATTCAAAATCAAAAAGGCTATTTATGAGGTGCAATGAAAAATGGAAGCTCTAACTGCTAGGATAAAGGAGGCAGAAGAGAGAATTAGTGATATAGAAGACCAAATGATAGAGAATAAAGAAGCTGAGAAAAAGAGAGATAAACAACTACTTGATCACGAGGGGAGGATTCCAGAGATAAGTGATACCATAGGGCAAAACAATATTAGAACAATTGGATTCCCTGAAGAAGAGGAAGTGGGGGGGGACAGAAGGTATATTGGAGCAAATTATAGCAGAAAACTTCCCTAATTTGGGGAAGGAAACAGGCATTAAAATCCAGGAGACACAGAGAACCTCCCTCAAAATCAATAGAAATAGGTCAACACCCTGAAATCTAATAGTAAAACTCACAAGTCTCAGAGACAAAGAGAAAATCCTGAAAGCAGCTTGGGACAAGAGGTCTGTAATCTATAATGGTAGAAACATTAGATTGTCAGCAGACCTATCCGCAGAGACCTGGCAGGCCAGAAAGAACTGGCATGATATATTCAGAGCAATAAATGAGAAAAATATGCAGCCAAGAATACTATATCCAGCTAGGCTGTCATTGAAAATAGGAGAGATGAAAAGCTTCCAGAACAAACAAAAACAAAAAGAATTTGTGAACACCAAAGCAGCCCTACAAAAAATATTGAAAGGGATCCTCTAAGCAAAGAAAGAGCCTAAAAGTAACATAGACCAGAAAGGAACAGAGACAATATACAGTAACAGTCACCTTACAGGCAATACAATGGCACTAAATTCATATCTTTCAATAGTTACCCTGAATGTAAATGGGCTAAATGCCCTAATCAAAAAACACAGGGTATCAGATTGGATAAAAAAA
>NW_028040180.1:0-478 GCF_054177405.1 Leptonychotes weddellii | reverse complement strand
CATAGAATGGCTGTTGAACTTGTTTCCACTTGGTCATGAGTTTATCTGCTTACCTCATATTAGAGGAAATGATCTTTAAAGGTTCTTGAAATGTGAATTTGGTAATCTGGTCATCTGTAGGTAATATATCTTACTGCCCATATTTGATAATATACCTAAGTAAAAATTAAATGAATTTTTAGTTCTGAACTTCTACAAGTTCAAGATTTGTTTGTGATCGGTTTTTGTTCTTTTTAGAGAAGATGATGACCCTCAAATTTCATGAAATACAATTTTTTTTAATTTTGTAACTTTTACTTTGCTTATGGCACTTAATATTTTTAAATGAAATTTATTGAGGTACAATTTATGTACAGTAAAGTGAACCTATTTAAAGTGTGTAATTCAATATTTTTTTTAAAAAAATTTATTATGTTACATTAATCACCATATTACATCATTAGTTTTTGATGTAGTGTTCCATGATTCATTGTTTGCG
>NW_028040179.1:0-478 GCF_054177405.1 Leptonychotes weddellii | reverse complement strand
TTAAAAAAAAAAACAAAACAAAAAAAAACAAAAAACAGTAGCTCCCTGAAAGAATCAAAAGAATCAAAAATTTATTTCTATAAATATAGCTATTTAAATTTAAACTTTTATACCATTTAATCTCTTTTTCTATTTTCTTTTTATTCAAGTATAATTAACATACAGTGTTATATTAGTTTCAGGTATACAATAGAATTCAACAATTCTATACATTATTCAGTGCTCATCATGGTAAGTGTACTCTTAATCCCCATCACCTGTTTCACCCATCCCTCCACACAACTTCCCTCTGGTAGCCATCAGCTTGTTCTCTATATTTAAGAGTTTGGCTTTTTTTTTGGTCTCTTTTTTTCTTTGTTCATTTGTGTTGTTTCTTAAATTCCACATGTGAATGAATGTATATGGTATTGTCTTTCTTTAACTGATTTATTTCACTTCGTATTATACCCTCTAGATCCATCCATATTGTTGTACATGG
>NW_028040178.1:0-478 GCF_054177405.1 Leptonychotes weddellii | reverse complement strand
CAGACTAGAAACAACCTTAGCAAGACAAGGATAAGATCCACTGACCAAGAAATAATGAATAGGCTATTTTGAACTGATGTATCAAATTATTTCCTTAAATTCTTTTCTGAAAAGATATGTCTTTAAAATGTATGATAAAGTTTCATGATAATGCACTAGTATCAACACAAACACTCAAACACACATACATTCTTTATTAAATAATAAATCTTACTTTTAAAAATTAATATTACTTTGAGATATCCATTAAATTCTTGACATTTTCAGATTATCTTGCTACAATTCTCTAAATAGGAAGTACAAGGAGGGAGGGAAGAAAATACTTTAGGTTAAAGTGGAAGATGACAAAAAGTACTACTGAGATAAAAAAAAAAAAAATCCCTATTCTCTTTTGTGAATTAGGAAATACAAATCATAGAGGGAAAGTTCAATACACCAAAAAAAGAAAAAAGAAAAATCATAATTGAGAAGCAAAAAG
>NW_028040177.1:0-478 GCF_054177405.1 Leptonychotes weddellii | reverse complement strand
TTCCAGGTCTGGCTGTTGTGAATAATGCAGTGAACATGGGAGTCCAGGTATCTTTTCGAGACTCTGCTTTCAATTTCTTTGGAGAAATACCCCGTAGTGGGATTGTTGGATTGAGGGTTCCGACTCTTATCTTGTGGGCTTCGACCAGCAAAACCCACGGTGGCAGAAATAATTACTCCAGACTACGGATCAGTCAAGAGAGGTGAGATGGAGCCTGAGGATAGAGTCCCTGAGCCACTCCTAGACTCTCCTGTTTATTAATAGAAAGACTTCAGGTAACAAAGTAACATACATCATAGGAATTCAGGGAAAATGCAGAGCAGGGGGTTATAAGGTTCTTGAAGCAAACAAGGCAATTAATCTTAAGCAATTCAAAGGGTAGACTTTACTATTTCTGGAGATGAGTTTTCTATAGGTAAGGCAAAAGCAGGCAAGCCTAGGAATCCCCCAAATCTGGTAGAGCCTGTTCTAGATAAGC
>NW_028040176.1:0-478 GCF_054177405.1 Leptonychotes weddellii | reverse complement strand
CCCGATGTGGGCTTGATCCCAGGACCCTGGGATCATGACCTGAGCTGAAGGTGCATGCTTAACTACTGAGCCACCCAGCCACCCCGGAAAAGGGAATTCTACCAACAGACTGTCTTCAGATTCAAGCTGCAACTTTAACTCCTCCCTGGGTCTCTACTCTGCCAGCCTACCCTGCAGACTTTGTATGTGTCAGCCTGCATAATTGCCTGAACCCATTTCTTTAAGAAATAAACACACACACGCATTCACACACACACAAACACACACACACACGCATTCTATTGGGCCCGTTTCACTAGAGAACCAGGACTAATATGCCATGCTTTTTTTTTATTTTTTATTTTATTTTTTTTAATTCTTATGTTAATCCCCATACATTACATCATTAGTTTTAGATGTAGTGTTCCATGATTCATTGTTTGCGTATAATACCCAGTGCTCCACGCAGAATGTGCCCTCCTCAATACCCATTACCAGG
>NW_028040175.1:0-478 GCF_054177405.1 Leptonychotes weddellii | reverse complement strand
ACTCCCACAACTGCTGATTTCAAGCTACTAACATGAAGAGTTAGAAAAGATGTGCCCATTTAGCTCTTGCAAGCCAATTCAAAGTAGTTGTAGCATACCACCAGTTGGTCTAAGGTTATGCAAAAAGTGGACTTGGCTTTTAGTTATAATGGGCATCAGTCTGCAACTTATTCTCCATTGGTCCTAATATATATATATATAAAATGTATAATGTATTTATATAAAAGAAGATATTTATATAAATATATAATATATATCTCCAGCTAAATGTATATACCCATATTGAGAGAGAGAACCATAAAGCAAATAAGATAAAATGAGTAATAGCATATGGGAATGTTTTCTTTTTTTTTTTTTTTGGCTTTCGAAGCTTTATTTTATTCAGGGATTTTTTTTTTTATTCATCATCTGTCTTTTTTATTGTTATGTTAATCACCATACATTACATCATTAGTTTTAGATGTAGTGTTCCATGATT
>NW_028040174.1:0-478 GCF_054177405.1 Leptonychotes weddellii | reverse complement strand
CGGAGGATGATGCTCCCCTCCCTCCGCAGGGCTCAGAGTGGAATGCGGCAAACCTGGAGGAGCTACAGAGAAACAGGTAGGGCTCTGAGCCCCTCAGGACTGCCCACCCTCTGTCTCCCCGCTTCACTTGGCCTCCCCCGCAAGAGGCAACCTGGCCAGAAGCCCCCAGGCCCCCCTGAAGGGCTGCTAGCTCCGCTTCCCATCCCGCCTCTGGGGCTGCTCCCCCTGCAAGGCCTCCCCGGGCCCACTCGCCCTCCCCACGCTGTAAAGCAAGGCCTGGACCCAGGGCCTCAGTCTCACGGAGAAGAGGGGTGGCCGCGGGCGTCCCGGTGGCCTGTCCCAAGCAGGAAAGCTCCTCTCCACTGACCGCGTTGCAAGGGAGAAGCGCGTGACCCTCTCCCGGGGGACCTGGCCACCTGCTCTCCTAGGTTCCTGCCAGTTGTCCACCGTGGGCTTCCAGGAAACCCGCTGTGGCCCC
>NW_028040173.1:0-478 GCF_054177405.1 Leptonychotes weddellii | reverse complement strand
TTGCTGTCATTGAAGGGTTCGCTTTCAGAATTCAAAGGGAAGTGAGGTGTCCCTGGGACTCTTCCCAGCAGGTGTTCAGCTCTCCGGTCCCTAGAAGACTGAGATGAACAGCAGTTCTCATAGAAAACAAATCTGTAGGGGTGCTTGGGTGGCTCAGTCGGTTGAGCATGGACTCTTGATTTCAGCGTAGGTCATGATCTCAGGGTTGTGGGATCGAGCTCCGTGTCGGGCTCCACGCTCAGTGGGGAGTCTGTATGAGATTCTCTCTCTCCCTCTGCCTGTTCCTCCTCATGCCCCCCAAATCAATCAATCAATCAATATACCTTTAAAAGAAAACAAATCTGTAGCTTGGTCAAATCATCCTCATGGCTATCATTTGGGTGGATTCTTTTTTTTTTTTTAAAGATTTTATTTATTTAGGGGCGCCTGGGTGGTTCAGTTGGTTAAGCGACTGCCTTCGGCTCAGGTCATGATCCTG
>NW_028040172.1:0-478 GCF_054177405.1 Leptonychotes weddellii | reverse complement strand
TCAGAATAATCTGTTATCTGAGCTGGGTCTCAGGTGAGCTAGCTGAAAACAGAAGCAACATTAGTTACCAAGGGATGGTGTGTGTATATAAATATTCAGGTCAGTATTTGTGTATCAATAAATACTAGATGAATAAAATAATGGAGACTAATGTACCCTTTGGTGTAGAAAAGAAAGCAGAATTAAAGAGCTTGGGAAATGGGGGAGATTATTGTCTTTGGAAGCCCAGATGAAATAGACAGCATGTAAATTGTGTAGCTCAGTGCCCAGAAATAGAAAAAAGAAAGTACTTAACTAATGGTAGTTATTTTTATTCCTGTTCATTACCATTCTTGTTTTTCTTTTTTTTTATTATGTTATGTTAATCACCATACATTACATCATTAGTTTTAGATGTAGTGTTCCATGATTCATTATTTGCATATAACACCCAGTGCTCCATGTAGAATGTGCCCTCTTTAATACCCATCACCAGGCT
>NW_028040171.1:0-478 GCF_054177405.1 Leptonychotes weddellii | reverse complement strand
TCAGAAATAAAATGCAAATGAGAATGAAGAAAAGTAATTAGAAACAAAGATCAGAATTCCTTTTCATTAACACCTTAAAACCCACCATTCCCCCCCGAAAAAAACTTGAAAAAATGTTAATATACTAAAATTAAAATTCAAGTCACCACTTGTTTTTTCTGGGTTTTTTTGGTTTGGTTTGGCTTGGGTTTTTCTTTGGGGGGGAGATTGCCGCGACCTTCCTAACTAAAATTAATGAGCTGGTCAGCCCAGAGACCACGTCTTACAGGGCATTTTCCTCTATAAAGTGGAAGGTGGGACTTCTGTTCTAAAGCCTGTGCCTGACCCAACGTTGTTAAAAACACCTTTCTTTTCCCACTGCTTCAGGTCTTTTCTGATCTGTTTAGAGTATATTTTCTGGGGACGTTGTTACTCTGCTAGCATTTTGTTCTCTCATTAATCTATTCTCCTCTGCACAAAATGACAAGATGGAAAAAAT
>NW_028040170.1:0-9712 GCF_054177405.1 Leptonychotes weddellii | reverse complement strand
GAGACGGTGGACTCTGAAAAACAGGCTGGGGGTTCTAGAGGGGAGGGGGGTGGGAGGATGGGTTGGCCTGGTGGTGGGTATTGAGGAGGGCACGTTCTGCATGGAGCACTGGGTGTTGTGCACAGACAATGAATCATGGAACACTTCATCTAGAACTAATGATGTAATGTATGGGGATTAACATAAGAATAAAAAAAAAAACAAACTTCACTGCTTTGTCATATATTTTAATTTTATAGGTTATAAGCTATTTTTCTATTTAATTTTTTTATATATATTTTTCTATTATACTTATGCACTAGGAACTACTATATTGATACTTTATATTTTTTCTATTATATTTGTTATAAACTATTTTCAATTCTACAGTAATTTCTTACTAAAAAAAGTTTTTGCTAAAAATTTCACTCCGTTTTGTCATATATTTTAAATTTATATGCTATAAACGATTTTTCTAGGTCAGAGATCAGCAAACAAGGACATGCCACCTCTTATTTGCAAATAAAGTTTTCCAGGAAGTCAAGGTAGTTTGATTTATAATATGGCTGATCTGACGCTACAAGGGCAGAGTTGAGTGGCTGTGACAGATACTGGCCCACAAAATCTAATATATTTACTGTCTAGCCCTTTGCTGAAAAGGTTGGTGCTCTCCTATTTAGATAGGAAATTACCTCTTAAAGTGATGAAAATAAGAGAATTTTATATTTATTTTTTTGTTTTTATTTTTATTTTTTTTAAAAGATTTTATTTATTTATTTGAGAGACAGAGAATGAGAGAGAACACATGAGAGGGGATAGGGTCAGAGGGCAAAGCAGACTCCCTGCTGAGCAGGTAGCCCGATGCGGGACTCGATCCAGGGACTCCAGGATCATGACCTGAGCCGAAGGCAGTCGCTTAACCAACTGAGCCACCCAGGCGCTCTATTTTTTTGTTTTTAAACCATTCTGGCCTGTTTGTTTCCTTTTGAAGACCCTGCAAGTTTCTGTCAAGTACTTTTGCCTAAAGAACTTTAACTTTCGTATAGCACAGGTCTGCTGACAATGAATTTTCTCAGCTTTTGTTCTGAAAAGCTATTTCACGTTCATTTTTGAAAGATATATTTGCTAGGTATATTATTTGGGTTGACTTTTTTTTTTCCCCCCTCTTAGGACTTTAAAAGTGCCGCTCCACTGTCTTCTGGCTTGCACCATTTCTGGTAAAATGTCAGCTGTAATTTTTTATCTTTGTTCCTCTGTGTTTTTTGTTTTTTTTTTTTAATGAGCATTATATTTATTGTCTATGTGCAATACAGATTTCCTTATACATGAAGTAAAGAAAACCATTTTAAATATGTCCCTCTCTAAACCTATAAACCCAAACTGCAGTGAATTAATCAAGGTGCTGTCCTGTTAGCAATCAGCCTTCACCATTGCCACAGTTACCTCCCCACAGGATATCCCTCTGGTTAAATTTGCGTAGGTCCTCCTATTCTGGCTCTTGCCTCACAATCACAGTTGAAACCAAGGATTTCAGGGAAAACATAGGAGTATCATGAGCCAGGCAGCCGTAAGAATAAATGAAGTCATGTTCCCTTTGGGCAACAGAATCCTCAGTTCAAATAGTGAATGTACAGTCTGTTCAGGCCATGTGTCTTTTTCAAAGATTTTATTAAGGGTCTTCACAGAGTAATAGCCAGACTCCAGATCCAGCTGCCAAGGAGACTGTGGGTCTGGCTGTGGCTTCCCACTCTTCTGTTCCAAGATGGGGGTGGTGGACAATATCTCATCTTTGGGTTCCACAATGCTCACATGGTCAGGTGGGGGCTTCTTAGGGCCAGTCTTACCACTTGGATCCCGGGGAAGCATGATCTTCATTTTGATGCTCAGCACACCCCGTCTGAGCAGCATATGGTACACAGTAGTGTCAACATAATAGTTAACAGGGTCCCCACTGTGAATCATCAGGCCATCCACAAGCTTCATGGATTTAACCCTCTGTCCTTAGAGTTTCCCAGACAACCATGACCTCACAGCCTTTGCCCCACTCTCCATGATGGACCACAGCACACCACACCACGGCAGGCCCTCTACACAGCAAGGCTTCCTAGGAGTTTGTAACAGAGACTCTGCCTGGATAATAGCACACAGACCTCTTGTGGCCACCTTTTCAGCATAAAGCTCCACATTGCCCTCAGGGAAGTCAAACCTCTTCTGAACCACAGCGGTCAATTCCTGGATTAGCCAGCCCTCCTCAGCAAGAACATGCTGCATCCTGGTGGCTAAGTTAATGATTTCAGTCCTGGTTAGTGTAACTTGGACGTCCACTCCAGAGTAGTTAGCCCCCAAGTCAGAAACTCATGCAGTTCAGCTTTGAAGATGCCACTGGTGACAAACTTCCTCTTCTTAGAAATCTTTACCACCATCCTGCCACTGTGCGGCACGGAAAGAAAAAAGTCCTCTGTGTCTTGTTAAAATTTTCTGGCTGTCTTCAAGACTTCTTCATTATGTTTGGTTTTCAATAGTTTATATTTTTTTAAGATTTTATTTATTTGAGAGTGAGACTGAGAGAGAGAGCATGACTGGTGGGGAGGGTGGGGCAGAGGAAGAGGGACAAGCAGACTCCCCACTGAGCAGGGAGCCTGACACGGGGCTCAATCCCCAGGACCCCAGGATCATGGGCTGAGCTGAAGGCAGACGCTTAACCAACTGAGCCACCCAGGTGCCCCTGGTTTTCAGTAGTTTAACTATGATGTGTATAGGTGTGTTTTCTTTTATTACTACTCCCTATTATTATTATTATTATTATTAGCGTACTTGGGACTGTCTGAGCTTCTTCTTCTTTGACCTGTAATATGATCTTGTTTATTTTTAAAAAATTTTGGCCATTATCTATTTAAATATTTTTTTTCCTGTTCTGTTCTTGTTCTCTTTTCTTTGTGAGACACCAATTTATTTATGTTATACCATCTTTTATTTTCCCATCTTAAGATATTCTGTTTGACCTCTCTTTATCTTTTATTTCAGTTTAAATAATTTATACTGAACTATCTTCAAGTTGATCCCTATTTCCTCAGCTGTGTTGAGTCTACTGATCACCCTGAGTAAATACTTCATCTCTGATACCATTGTTTTTTCTAATTTCCCTTCCTCAGTTATAGAACCCTTTCACTCTCTGGACAAATAGAAGTATCTTCAAACTCTTTATGGTTTCCATCTTTCTGCCAAAATTCCTCCTCTGGTTCATTCAAGTTATCTACTTTTTCCACTAAATCCTTTAACATACCAATAATAATTAGTTTAAAGTCCCTGATAGTTCCAATATCTGGGTCTCCTTTCTGTTGATCCCTCAACAATGTGCCAGTTCTCCCTTGCTCTGTTTATGTCCAATAATTTTTGACTGAATGCTAGGCACGGTGTACAGAATAGCAGAGACTGAGATAATTATTATTTATACTTGGAACACAGCATGTATATTCTGTCAAGCCATTAGTGTGGACAGGTTAAGTCAACTTAGAAAGGAACTGAGCTTGGTACAGATTTTACTGTTGTTTTAGTTACCTTTAGCACACCACAGTTTTCAAATTCTTCTAATGGTGGACCTACCATTATCTTGTGCAAAAGAAGAGAGATGAAGAGCTGGAGAGTTTTTCTCAATTTACCTGTTTTCCTCTCAGCTTTCAACCATTTCTGCATACCTCTACCACATAGGGATTTCTCTATATTCTTCTTTTTTTTAATGCTCAGTTAGTCACTGTATAGTTCATAATTAGTTTCTGATGTAGTGTTCAATGATTCATTAGTTAAGTATAACACCCATGGATTTCTCTATATTCTTGACCTTCCCCCAGCCGTAGAAAGCTTTTGTCTGTTACTTGGTGGTAGGGCAAGTAGGATTTTCAGTTGTCCCTGTCCAGCCTCAGTATTAGGTAGGCCCTGTGCACCAAAGGGTTCCTCCCTGCAGAAGCAGAAAGGTTTTGCTTCTAATCTCCCCCCAGAAATTTATGAAATAAGGCTTTTTGCCCCTCCCTCACTGGTTTGAGGCTTAAAGGAATCTGAGTAAATGAGAGGGGCCTTGCACCTATCTCCCAGGTGCCACAGATTACCTCTTTCACCTCTTCACCACCAAAATGACTTCTCAGGTCTCTGCCTTGCTCCCTGTGGAGTTCCAGGGAAATGTATTTGCAAGCATGTATGAACTCCCCTTTCATCTGGGGCCCTCAGGTACTCCAAAGTAGTTCATACTGAGTCTTTAACAATCAATTAAAACTTTTTCGATTTCTTTTTTTTTAATATTTTATTTATTTATTTGACAGAGAGAGACACAGTGTGAGAGGGAACACAGGCAGGGGGAGTGGGAGAGGGAGAAGCAGGCTTCCTGCAGAGCAGAGAGCCTGATGCGAGGCTCAATCCCAGGACCCTGGGATCATGACCCTAGCCGAAGGCAGACGCTTAATGACTGAGCCACCCAGGTGCCCCCGTCAATTTCTTCTTATCCACTTTTATGGAAGCCATTTCTTTCTCTCATGCTCTGCCAAAGGTCAAAGAATTAACGACCCATTCTATGGGGGCAATGGGGTGTGCAATTCTTTGGAATTTAGGTTACTTGGCTGCTTTGCAAGCTGAGCTCTCTGATGGGCTCAGAGAAATTATGATTTTGTAGATCATCCAGCTTGTTATTGTAGATAAGAATGGGATATTATGTGCCACTCTTTACATGCTGAGTAGAAGTCCCCCTTCCACTTTGATTCACCTTCCTTTTCTGTTTTGGAAAGGTATCACAACTCTTCCAGTCACCCAGAGAAAACCTGGGAAGTATCCCTGACTTCTCTATAACAATGTTGAATATTCAATCAGTCAATAAAGTCTGGATTAGATAAATCACTAATATCTTATTAGAATCCTTTCTATTTTTCTAGTATAACTACTTATCTCACAATGGCCTCTTGTAACGATATTCCTTCAACTAGCTGCCTCCTCCAATCTGCCTTCTTCTCCTTTTTTTGTGTGTGGAATGATTGTATTTTTATTTTCTATTTTTTGGCTTTTAATTTTCATTTTAATTCAGATGGACTTTTTTTTTAGATTTTGTATTTATTTGACAGCAAGGGTATGCACAAGCAGGGGGAGGGGCACAGGGAGAGGGAATCTCAAGCAGACTCTGTGGAATCCAACGTGGGGCTTGATCTCATGACCCTGAAATCATGATCTGAGCTGAAACCAAGAGTTGGACACTTAACTGAGCCACCCAGGTGCCCCTCAAATGAACTTCTTCTAATTAAACCTGACTTTATATCAGACTGCCTCACTACAGTATTGTATTTGACTCTTTACAATCAAGGCCATGATCAGTCTGATCCTATTCTGCCTTCACAGGCTAACTTCCTAAAGGAATACAAGTGTTCTATTTCCATACTGACCCAAACCCTCTTTTTAACACCTGGAAATCTTATAATTCAAGGTCTATTACAAAGGGGACACTTTCTATGAAAAAGCTCCCCTGATCACACAGAGAGAATTCCTCTCTTCCAAATTGTATGCTGCTTTATTTGTATTATAAAAATAACACTTATTATGGACTGGGTATTAAATTGTACACATCTCTTACATCCTTTATAATATTATAAACTCCAAAAAAACAGAGATCAGACCTTATAAACTGTTATATTCTCTTTTAGCTTTCCCACATAATTATTTATCTTGCAAATTAAAACAGCAAAATTAGTAACATGAGTCTTTCTTATAATCCATCCCTGACAAGGTTACTAAAAACTTCTGCCAGCCCAAAAATGTCTGTTGTCTCAAAAAGGAAAAAACACACACTGCAACTATAATTATGCTATCCAAACATTTTCAGAGGAAAACCCAATTAGGATTAGTTTAGAGACCTCCTGGCATAGCCAACCATTTATGCTATTAGAGTTAAACCTATAATGGTAACTCCATACATAGATATACTGAAATTCCTTTATTTAGTTCCATGTAAATCACCCCAAGAGATCCACAAATTTTACCAAGGAAGATCACTGCCACTAATAAAAAGAAATAGCTTATCTACCTTAGTGCCTGATTTGGCAATCATACTCAGGCATTTGCCAAGACGGAAAAGGACAAGTTTCTATTAATCCTTTTCAATAAATAGGGAAAGGTATAATCACACACAGGAAGAAAAAAGAGCAGCTCTAGTATTTTATTCCTTTTTATAATACTACTCTCAAATACATTTTCAAGAAAGAGCTTATAAAAATCCGGTATGCTACTTTAGTGAAAAGCCAGAGTAGGCACTATCTTTACCAATTACCTTCTGCAGCAAGACTATATAGCTGGCGCCAAACTGGAACCTGAACTTAATCTGACTCAGACACCAGACTACATGTCTAAAGCATTATCTTTTTCATATATTCTTGAGAACTTCACAAAATGAAAAATGCTCTTCTTGCTAAAACAAATAAATAATACATCCAACAGGTATCCTTACCAATTTGACACAGATTACCCAACAATTCAACTTCTAGTAATTTAGTATGAGAAAATAATCATATAAGGAAGTTCAGCATAGCATTGTTCATAATAGTAAAACAAAGGAAACAATTTAAAAGTTAACCAATAGGGAATCACTTACACAAAACAAAGTGCAAATAAAGTGGAAAATGTTGATACAAATCTATATATTTATTGACATGAGAAGTTGTTCACAGCATGTTGTTCCAAGAAAATGCGTTATCAAACCATATACACATCTGTGCATGTTCATATGCAGTACTCCTAGAAGGCAGGATTTGGCGCATGTGCCATTATCAATTTATTGCCCCTCAATTCCAAATTCATCCTTCATTGCCTGCTCTGCAAAAATGAAGATGAGCCCTTTATCTATCCTTTTCTTTGCAGAGGACATATGTTTCAAATTTTATCAGCTGGAGAGCAGCTTCTCCCAACACCCCAACCCCTCAGGTGGTTTTGTAGCAGAATGCCTTCAGGGAGACACCTCCTTGTGACTGGCTACCTAGCACACCAGACCCTGGGTTTTGAGCAGGGTTCAACAGCAGAGCAACTTCTCTGTTGTGCAGTAAAACATGGCCACACTCCAACACAGTCTGGATCTCAGTCCCGAGGAGCTTAACACTCTCTCTCAGACCTACAACTTGTGACTGCTCTTTATATCTGCCATTCTTATATTCACTAGAGTTGTTTTTACTTCTTGTCAGCCCACCCCTTGTTACTCTAATTCTGTTATAGTTAATAGTTCTTTATAGTCAGGATTATCTGCTCAAATTATTGTGTGGTTTTCCCAGAAGTGAATGACTGATAAAGGCCAGGGCTTTTTCCCCCTTTTTTACTTTTCAATGTTGTCTGAATTTGTAATAAGCATCTTTTGTATGTGTCATAATTAGAAAAGGCATGTTATTTTTATTTTGGAAAAGCTCAATGCAAAATAAAAAGTACTTTAAGTTTTTCTATTTTAATAGTGCAGAAATATATTTGTGAGATTAAAGTGACTGAAATATAAAGAACATTCATTTGTGTAAGACTGTAGTTGTTCAGTTCTTTTCAATATTATCCAAAATTGTGTTTCTAGGTCATTTTAAGCAGTAGGAAATATTTAGACTGCTTTCTTTTCCTCTTAGCTATGCCATATACTGGTCTTTAGAAATGGGTTATTAATCATGAGGTATCCTAGAGTAATAGGTACTGTGATAGATACTAGTTCCTCAAACACAGCCTCTTTCATTTTACTATTTCAGCCCCTCTTACCATGTTCAAGGATTATCAGTTGGGCTCCAGCTTGTGCATTTCCAACATCATTCTCAGCAATGCATTGATAGAACCCTTCATCTGATTTCACCAGACCCAAAACTTGAAGATTATGTTCCTTCTGAGAAAGAAAAACATAAATAAAATTTTATGATTTGACTGAGGAACATTAGTTCAAAATCTCAAGGATATACCCTTTCTGGGGAGAAAAAATAAGTAAAATTGTATGATTCAGCTACTAAATATTATCTATGTACCTGTTAACTCAATTTTATTGACAAGGTACTGATTTAACTGACTAGAACAGGAAACACGGTAACTAATTAAGAACATAATCCTTATGGAAAGTAATATCCACAGTGTTCGCAGACCTACACCTTTGGTTGGAAAAATATCTGACATACAATACCATGTGACTATAGTAAAAGTCTGAATTTGTGAATTCAAGGCATTTTCTTAAAATTATCTCTAATATCATTAGTTCTAACAGATTAGTCTACAATAAGTTAAATGAGGATGCACAAATACAAGCTTCCCTTAAATTACAAAGAACTATATAAATGTCAAATATTGTTATTAATTTAATATGGTTTTAAGATTTTTAAGAATAATATGAAACTGATAAAAGAGTAAAAATGCTCATTTAGCTGTAACACATTGCTTTTTAATTAGAGTTAAATATACGTGTGAATTACTTTTTGTAACATATGAGATTATGCATTTCAAAATAGAAAATATATTCCTACTAAGAATGAATTACTTATATGAAAAATTTATAAGACATTACATCAGTAACAACCATAATTACTTCTGATTATTTCTATGAATGCCATGTATACACCTTAATATATTAATCCTTATTACCAAAACTTAGATAATTTTATTACTAGGATTTAGATAATGATAATAATAATTGTAGACAATATTTACTAAGCATTTAACCATATATCAAATAAAAAGCAATAATGGCTGAGTATTCTTAAATACATTTAATGCTATTTACTTCTTAAGAATCTTTTTATCTATCATCACAATCGTCCAACCCTGGGTCATACTTCTTTTGAAAGGCCTGGGCATCAGTATATGAAGGACAGATTTCTGTTCTTTGAATGGAGAGCTATGAAGACAACTGGTGCACACACAGCATAATCATTACCAAGAAAATAGTGACAACTGTGTTTAGTAAGAGTACTAGCATGTTTGAGTTGGAATACCAGACTGTTGGTCAGGAGATATGGACGTTATGCTTAGTTCAACTACTGACTTGCTATTTGATCTTATACACCAAAATACATCTAGGCTTAGCTTTCTCATCAGCTAATGAAAAGATTACATTCTATGTGTATTTTCCTATCTTCATCTGCAGTACATAAACTAGTATATATAAGACAACAGATCTCTTAGTGATTACATTTAAAGACATTTAAAGGTTTGGGAGATAAGTGTCCTTTGAAAAATACTTACTACAATCTTAAAGTAATCACTTGGAATAACCATATCCCCATTCTTGACCCACTTCACAGTTGGAGTTGGTTTCCCAGTCACTTCACATTCAAATACAATATCCATTGATTCGTGAGCATATATATTAGTAGGCTGTTTCAGGAATTCAGGTTGGGCTTTAAAACAGAAAGGAAATTAAGATGTTAATAAAAATAAAAATAGTTGTTCATATTTCAAGCACTTTTTTAAAATTTTAGAATTTACAGGATTTTTGCTTATTATTTGAGGCTTTCACATATTTTTACAAAAGCATATAACATATATTTAAAATATATGTTAGGGAGGAGGGAAGGAGCAAGATGGCGAAGGAGTAGGAGACCTAAATTTCGTCTGGTCCCAGGAATTCAGCAAGACAGGGATCAAACCATTCTGGACACCTACAAACTCAACAGGAGATTGAAGAAAAGAATAGCAGCAACTCTCTGAACAGAAAAGCGACTACTTCTGGAAGGTAGGACGTGGGGAGAAGTGAATCCGAGGC
>NW_028040169.1:0-478 GCF_054177405.1 Leptonychotes weddellii | reverse complement strand
AGAAGACACTGGTGAGATGTCTGATGGTGAGCGGGAGGCTTGGGTGCGGACGCTAGGCTGGAATGAGGGTACACAGCTGCAGAAATGTGCACACAAGCAGCCGGGGTGGGGAGGGGGGTGCACCAGAGTGCTCCCAGCGAGGAGAGCCGGCTGGTAAGGAGGTGCTCTGGAGCACGAGTCCTGAGGTCTCCTCGCTCCCGGGGCCCCAGAAGCGGATGTCGCCTGGTACCATGGGAGTGGCCTAGGTTCCAGCCCAGAGCTGCCTGGGGGAGAGGGCAAGTTGTCCCCCTCTGCAGGCTGGGTGGCCTCATCTTTGAGGTAGGGGTGGTGGGTGTAGAGTATGGGGTGAAGGGCCTCTGAGACCTGTCTGACTCACTGACTTGGGGTGGTTCTTTCCCCGATGCCTTTGATGGTGAGAGAGAAAGCAAGAACCTCAGCCTCCCATTTCCTGCTGAGCTCTGCAGTGTTTTCGCTCCCC
>NW_028040168.1:0-478 GCF_054177405.1 Leptonychotes weddellii | reverse complement strand
TCAAACACAATTACTGACCTCTAGTGCTTTAATGATAATGTGTTAGGCCACCTATTGGGTTTGTAAATCCTACAATACAGAAAGAGATTTTTTAAAAGCCCACAATCCCTGTTTGGGAGAGTCAAACTGTATATTCCACTGTGTATTAATTATTTATTTATGCAAAACAAATTATCACAAAATTTAACAACTCAAAACAGCACACATTTCTTACCTTACAATCATTGGGATATGATTTTGCAAGGTGCTCTGCCTGAAAGTCTCTTACAAGACGGCAATCAAGGTGTCAGACGGGAGTCTTCATCTGAAGGTTTGACTGGTGAAGGATTTAATTCCTTTTTTTTTTCTTTTTTTTTATTCTTATGTTAATCCCCATACATTACATCATTAGTTTTAGATGTAGTGTTCCATGATTCATTGTTTGTGCATAACACCCAGTGCTCCATGCAGAATGTGCCCTCCTCAATACCCACCACCA
>NW_028040167.1:0-478 GCF_054177405.1 Leptonychotes weddellii | reverse complement strand
ATTTGGGTTTAATCTCAGCTCAGCCATTTATTAGCTGTGTAACCTTTCTTAGCTTTAATTCCCTTAGCTAGTGGGGATAACAATAAATACATCCTAGGGTTGTTGTAAGTATTGTAGGAGATAATATGAAGCACTTACCAAGTGCCTGACATATAGTGAGTGTTCAATAAATGGGCTGTTATTGTGACTAGAAGTAAAGAAGTTAACTAGTGCATTTTGGGAGGCAGTATGACCCATATCTGACTGAAAGGCAAGGGGACATAGATTCTACTCTTAATTCCACATCCACATAGCTCTGGGAAACCTCTTAATAATCTGGAGTTTGTATTTCTTTTTTTTTTTTACTTTTATTTTTTTTATTGTTGTGTTAATCCCCATACATTACATCATTAGTTTTAGATGTAGTGTTCCATGATTCATTGTGCATAACACCCAGTGCTTCATGCAGAACGTGCCCTCCTCAATACCCACCACCAGG
>NW_028040166.1:0-478 GCF_054177405.1 Leptonychotes weddellii | reverse complement strand
CGGAGGATGATGCTCCCCTCCCTCCGCAGGGCTCAGAGTGGAATGCGGCAAACCTGGAGGAGCTACAGAGAAACAGGTAGGGCTCTGAGCCCCTCAGGACTGCCCACCCTCTGTCTCCCCGCTTCACTTGGCCTCCCCCGCAAGGGGCAACCTGGCCAGAAGCCCCCAGGCCCCCCTGAAGGGCTGCTAGCTCCGCTTCCCATCCCGCCTCTGGGGCTGCTCCCCCTGCAAGGCCTCCCCGGGCCCACTCGCCCTCCCCACGCTGTAAAGCAAGGCCTGGACCCAGGGCCTCAGTCTCACGGAGAAGAGGGGTGGCCGCGGGCGTCCCGGTGGCCTGTCCCAAGCAGGAAAGCTCCTCTCCACTGACCGCGTCGCAAGGGAGAAGCGCGTGACCCTCTCCCGGGGGACCTGGCCACCTGCTCTCCTAGGTTCCTGCCAGTTGTCCACCGTGGGCTTCCAGGAAACCCGCTGTGGCCCC
>NW_028040165.1:0-478 GCF_054177405.1 Leptonychotes weddellii | reverse complement strand
ACATGTCTTTCTCTGATTGACTTATTTCGCTCAGCATAATACCCTCCAGCTCCATCCACGTCGTTGCAAATGGCAAGATCTCATTCCTTTTGATGGCTGCATAATATTCCATTGTGTGTGTGTGTATACATACCACATCTTCTTTATCCACTCATCTGTCAATGGACATTTTGGCTCTTTCCACAGTTTGGCTATTGTGGACATTTCAGCCCCTCTTTTTGTGCAGAATTAATAAATATTAACTATAAAAATATCTGCTCAAAAACACGACAAACATCGCATTTACAGAAACTGAAATTCGGGTTGTGTATTAAAATTTGAAATTTAAAAATCTTAAGTAGAACTGACTTCACAGGATTGTTCATTTCCTAATGTTTCTTAGTCTGAGGAGCCTTGTTAGACGTGATTTTTCTAATACTTCCCACCCCCACACCATGAAGTTTTAATGCCAAAGATACTCTGAATATCCATGCATGTA
>NW_028040164.1:0-478 GCF_054177405.1 Leptonychotes weddellii | reverse complement strand
GGGGAGCGAAAACACTGCAGAGCTCAGCAGGAAATGGGAGGCTGAGGTTCTTGCTTTCTCTCTCACCATCAAAGGCATCGGGGAAAGAACCACCCCATGTCAGTGAGTCAGACAGGTCTCAGAGGCCCTTCACCCCATACTCTACACCCACCACCCCTACCTCAAAGATGAGGCCACCCAGCCTGCAGAGGGGGACAACTTGCCCTCTCCCCCAGGCAGCTCTGGGCTGGAACCTAGGCCACTCCCATGGTACCAGGCGACATCCGCTTCTGGGGCCCCGGGAGCGAGGAGACCTCAGGACTCGTGCTCCAGAGCACCTCCTTACCAGCCTGCTCTCCTCGCTGGGAGCACTCTGGTGCACCCCCCTCCCCACCCCGGCTGCTTGTGTGCACATTTCTGCAGCTGTGTACCCTCATTCCAGCCTAGCGTCCGCACCCAAGCCTCCCGCTCACCATCAGACATCTCACCAGTGTCTTCT
>NW_028040163.1:0-478 GCF_054177405.1 Leptonychotes weddellii | reverse complement strand
CTGCCCCACATCCCCGCGGGGGTACTGAATAGTGAGCAGCGGACGTGCACGAGCGAACGGGCGAGACCCGGAAGCCCCGAGCTTTCGCACTGACGGGCAGGTCCGAGGCCGGGTTGCCAGGGAGAGCAGGTGGCCCGGCACCAGGGCCCACCCTCGGGACGCTGGCCTCCGATCGGCAGGGTCACCGGGGCTGCCCGAGGAGGCAGAGGCACGGCCTGGCATTCCAATGACACGGGACGTGCTGCGTGTGAGTGCCCGAGAGTGTGCGGCTGCGGGCCGTGTGCGCATGTGTGCAGGGGCGTGCGTGAGTGTGTCAGTCTGCACACACATAGGTCCGGGCCCCACGGGTCTGGCGGGGACACTGGCCCCAAAGATCTGATGGACACCAGAGTTCTTCAGCTCCGAGGGGCCGCTGAGGGACACTCGTGTTTCCCCGTCAGGCTGCTCCTGCCGCCCCCCCAGCTCCACGAACACCCAC
>NW_028040162.1:0-478 GCF_054177405.1 Leptonychotes weddellii | reverse complement strand
CTATGGACTCTGAGAAACAAACAGGGTTTTAGAGGGGAGGGGGGTGGGAGGATGGGTTAGCCTGGTGATGGGTATTAAGGAAGGCACGCTCTGCATGGAGCACTGGGTGTTATACGCAAACAATGAATCATGGAATACTGCATCAAAATCTAATGATGTACTGTAGGATCAGATTTTATAATCATACTAGACACCGTTGACAATGAGAGAACATACACTGTTGAAGGAAAGGGGTCCACCGCTCGGAAGCATTTACAAGCATGATTGTATTTTATAACAGATACAGATGTATTGATGGAAAATCATTTACAAAGTGTTTCAAACACTTCTCTTTTGCCCAGACAATGAGGCAGGCCCTCCACCAGATAAGCAGAACCATCTGGCTTTTGTCCCGTCTGACTGTGGCAGTCCTTCATCATCCCACAAGCCACCTAGGTCCTGTGCCAGGCTAGGATGGAAGAGAATGTTCCCTCTGTCA
>NW_028040161.1:0-478 GCF_054177405.1 Leptonychotes weddellii | reverse complement strand
CCGCCCTAGGGATTTCCATTTGCATTTGAACGCATGACTAATTTATTTTGTATTGGAAAACAGTAGCAAATACACATCATATAGAGAGACAAAAGTTTGTTTTTTTTTTTTTAAGATTTTATTTATTTATTTGACAGAGAGAACAAGTAGGCAGAGAGGCAGGCAGAGGGAGAGGGGGAAGCAGTCTCCCCGCTGAGCAAGGAGCCCGATGCGGGGCTGGATCCCGGGACTCCGGGATCATGACCTAAGCCGAAGGCAGTCGCTTAACCGACTGAGCCGCCCAGGCGCCCCGGAGAGACAAAAGTTTTGATCTAATATGGGGGAATTCAAAATAGCACACACGACTGGAAGCAATTGCCACTCAACACTGGATTACACGTCCTGATATTTAATGAGACATTGGAAAACATATAAATCCAACTAATTCAATGGCCATCTTCAAATCCCATTTTAGAATTGATGATGTTTTGTTAGAACA
>NW_028040160.1:0-478 GCF_054177405.1 Leptonychotes weddellii | reverse complement strand
TCCCAGAAAATACCACTTGCACTATTTCCCTTCCACTGCCACCATCCTGGTCCCTCCAATGATAATTTTGACTTGACCCTGTACACCCCAAAACTTGCTTTCCCATGGTCCTTTCATTCTACACCTACACCCACGAACATTTCTGGATGTAACGTGTCACATGTGTGCAGAAATCTAAGAATAGTTGTTTGGTTTCCCCTTGTGATTCTCAGCCCGTGATGCACCTTTCACTACTCTATGTACCGTTTGTGTCTGGGTATTTGGAATGGAGAATCAAAAGACGTAAGTTCCCCCACCACCCCCATCACTGTTCCCAGGGCTGCGTAAAGGAGCCAGAGGGTCATGGTTTGGGAGGACCCAGAGTCTTCATAGTGCTGTGGTCTGAGCAGGATGTGCTGAAAGGTTCCAATTCCCAGGTCCTCCTCAGAAAGGACACAGCCCTTCCTGGCCCCCTTCCCCTCCCTGTCCCCTAGTCCAT
>NW_028040159.1:0-9714 GCF_054177405.1 Leptonychotes weddellii | reverse complement strand
AAAGAAAAAGACTTCATAGAGTCAGGAAGAATGATGATAATTTGGTAGCATGCAAACTCAGAAATGAGGCGTTCTCAAGAAGGAGGCAGTACTCAATTGAAAGATTAAATAGAAGAGGAATTGGGAAAAAGTCATTTTATTTTGCACTTGTGTACTCATCAACCCAGTGAAAGGTGCAATGTAAGTGAAATATCTTTCAAACATGAGGATGACCAGGGATGGGTGGTACTTGGGTTAAGAGCTAAGAGGTTGAAGTCTGGAAATCTGTAGAGCCAGATAAAACCTGAGAGATGATGTATCTGGAATGGTTTATCATAAAAAAGCTAGGAATGAGGCATGAGCAACAGCCAAAGCCTAGTTTCAGGATATCAACAGATGATCAAGAGCCACAGACAAGGTAGCTATGTGCAGATTCCCAAGGCCAAGAGAGGTTAGGCTAACAAATGTCAGAACTGAGACACATTACTGCCAGATGGCATGACTGGAAATTCTTTAGTTGTCTTTTTGTGTCACTTCTCAATGGGAGCTTTGGATCATCAGCACCATACTGGAAGTGGTGGAGAAGAAGTCTGCACTAAGTGAGAGGATAAGACAAGAGAGACTTAGCAGGATTGAGTATTTCTGCAAGAAGTGAAGGAAAAGAAGAGATAGTGACTTCAGGATGTAAATAGGATTAAGGAAAAGCTTTTTTTTATGAGTTTAGAGGAATGTTAAACATGTTTATAAGCAGAGGAAAAGGATTCTGGAAAACAGGGGTGATATGAAAATGCAAACAGGAGAAAATAAGTTTGGAAAGAGAGACAGGCAAAAGCAACCTAGCAAACTGAAAAATATAACCCCAAACAATTTAATTTTCCAAAAATTGGACACTATTTTCTAAGTTCTAAGATGCTATGGTGTTTATTATGCCTAGAATCTGATTTATGAGTAAATTCAAAGTTTATTTTGGTTGAATGGACCGACAACAGTTTCAGATTTCAGGTGAAATACAGCCAGGTTATTTTTTTTTTTAAATAAACAATGTGATTTTATTAAGAGCACTTAAATTTTTATTAAAATAAAATTAACATACAAAGTTATATTGGTTTCAGATGTCCAACATATTGACTTGACAATTCTATACATCACTCAATGCTCACTATAAGTGTAGTCAACATCTGTGACCATACATTATTTACAATAATATTGACTATATTCTCTATGCTGTACTTTTCATCTCCGTGAGTTATTTATTTTATAACTGGAAGTTTGTACCTCTTAAATCCCTTTATCTGTATTACCCATTTCCCCCCGCCACATCCCCTCTGGCAACCATCAGTTTGTTTTCTATACTTAAGAGTCTGTTTTTTGTTTGTTCATTTGTTTTGTTTTTCATATCCACATATAAGTGAAATAATATGATATTTGCCTTTCTCTGATTTATTTCTGTTACTATTATACCCTTTAGGCCCATCCATGTTGTCTCAAATGGCAAGATCTCATTCTTTTTATGGCTGAGTAATATTCCATTGTAAAAATATACCACATCTTTAACCATTCTTCTATTGATGGACACTTGTGTTCCTTCCATATCTTGTTATTGTAAATAAAGCTGCAATAAAATAGAAGTGCATATATCTTTTCAAATTAGTGTTTTCATTTTCTTCAGTTAAATACCCAGTAGTGACATTACTAGGTCATACAGTATTTTTTAAAAATGTTTTGAGGAACCTTCATAGTGTTTTCCACAGAAAGATTTTTACTGACAAAGATGTCATCCCTTGCTTTGTAGTCTTAGGAGAAGGACTCTGGGCTGATCTGACTATGGTGATGGTTGCTTTGCAATGAGCCAGCCATACTGTCTTATTCAATTTCCCTATAGACAATGGGCATGACCTTTTCTGTATAGTTGCTAGAAACATTTTTACACCTTGTGGCCATGGAAGAGAATAAAGGGAACTGTTCTTGTGAGAAACTGAAAATGTCAACTCACCTCAGGAGCAGAATGCTTTATCCACCAAGTTCTTTTTTGTTGGGAAGTGGGAAGACACACTTTCATGATCACATTTTCACGACTCTTAAATATATCAACCGAAGTCATTATTTAGTGGGTCCACAATTCCCAATTTCACTAATTAATTGTTATACTCATTTATTTGAATCATATATTCCATAGGGAACTTCACAGACCATTCCTTCTTGACACTGGATTTTAACTTAACCATCTGAGAAATGACTGTCTCCAATTAGATTGAAATATTTACCTATCCAGTTAGAATGCATAGTTCATTTGGCAGGAATGCAAATGCTGGAAAATATTTTCATGAGCAAAATTATCTTTTTCCCCTTAAATTCAACATCCCATATACTGTATGTTTCTGTTCTGAGTTTGTGAGGGGGAAAAAAATCTATTTTAATTGTTTTTCCACTGGCTCAATTATAAGTGTTCCAAGAGAATCCTGGTATCAAAAATTACTCATTGGAAAGACAACAGTTGTATAAATTTTCTCTAGCAGGTATATAAAATCCATTGAGGAAGGTGATGACCTCAGACACCTTTTAAACTATCTGGTAATCTATAGGAGCTCACAAAGGATATAAATGTAGAAGCTTGAATGGAGCTGTCTTCTTCTCCCACTCACTTTTCTTATTTCTTTTCAGTCAGTTTGAGCTGAAGCAGCTAGTGGGGTTAATTCCTTGACTGTTCTGTCAAATGTTAGGCCCCAGTACACAGACTTGTGTATATATGAACAACTGTTTTTTAATAACCTGCCAAGAAGCTATAATCTTCCATTGCAGTCCCCCTGGGATTTAATTAGAATGGTTTTCCACAGCCTGACATGTTTATGGGGCATAGGTAAAGAGACAGTTCATAAAACTGTCAATTTTCTGAGAAATTAAAGAAAAATTGGGCTGCTTGGTGCTTTGGCAATTCTGTGCTGCTGATACTAACATTGCAAGCAATGAAATCAAAGGAAACATAACAAGATATTGATGCATTAGATATGGGTGGGTTAAAAATAATGTACAAGGGCATTTGTCAATTTGAATGCATAAAGAGGCAAGTGGAGAAAGCAAAACATAAACTGGAGTAGTCTGACTTTGGCGTGTTTGGGAACAAGGAGGTAAACAGTGAACAACAGTTTATTTGCATCCATTTATTTGCATCCATCCAAGATTTATAATTTTGTTTAATTGAAATGATCAAGAAATGAATTCTTGAGAATATGTAGAAGCTTCTTAGGGAAATGGTAATGTGATGAGCAGTGTTTTGATTTGAGGATTCTTCATTTAAACTATCTTTCCCTCTATTGGTAAAAAATTATTAATGTAACATAGACTCCAGATTGAGAATCAAGTCTGTAGAAACAAATGAAACAAAGGTACCCTGGTCAAGCCTCTTTTCACACTCTGACATCATACTGCCTAAAAAAACCCCAACAACAGCAAGAGTATGAAATAATGGAATAAGCACAAAATATGTAGTTCTAGAAGAAGAGGAAATCCAGCATTGAGTGCTGTCAAAATGGCCATGGTGTAACAATAATCACCCCATATGTGTTAAAACCCCCACCCATCCTAGCAAATCACTGGCAGGGGTCTTCTGAAGACAGTGGCATCCTGAATGCTATCACTCAGAACAGAGCTGGACTGGTAAAAGGCAGAGCTTGGAACCTGGATATCTCCATGGCATTCTGACCTAGTTCCTGGAGAGCTCATCCCTACCATCTGGTAGTCCAGTTCATGTCCTAGGAGTTTTATTTATGCATCTATCTACTAATTTATTGATTTAGTGCTATTTTCCAAGCATTGTGCAAGGGATTTGGGGTTCACAATGAACTAGACACAGTCTTGTTCATACAATTGGAAGGTCATAGGCTTTGGAGTGAGATGGACTTGTATTCAAGATTCTGACTCTGCCACTTACTGGCTATATGACCTTGGTTATTACTTCACCTCTATGCTACTCAGTTTACACCAGGAAAAATGAGGAAAATGCTACTTATCTTAAGGTTGGATAGATACTTTAAAAATATTAGTTTTATCTTCTTTTCTTGTTCCTCAAGACCGCCTAAACTAATGGGAGATGTAGAAACAATAAGGACATAAAATAAGATTATAGTATTAATTAATAAGTGCTTAACAAAGGTGTACAGTGGATCTCATAGAGGAATAAAGGGTGGGTTCTGCCTTGGGTGTTGGGGAAGATTTTGTAAAGGAGGTAATATTTGAATAGCATTAAAAAAAGTTTTCCAAATGGAGACTAAGGAGAAGGAAGTTGATGGTAGTCAAGGGAACATAAGCCATCCAATGTTCTTGAAACACAGTGTGTGCACATGCATGCCTGTGTGTGTACTCGTATGTGCTCGTATACATGTGCACGTGAGGTTGGGGAAGCGGTAGACAGAGAAGCACCAGAAGCTGAAGATAGGTAGTGTCCCAAGGATAAAAGCTCTTTTGCACTAACACTTTATTCTACTAGAATGAAAATCCACTGAGGAATCTTAATAAAGTTAGAAGAAAAGATTTACATAGTTTCACTATTGATTCAGCATTTCTTTTTTTTTTTTTTTAAAGATTTTATTTATTTATTTGCGAGAGAGAGAATGAGAGACAGAGAGCATGAGAGGGAGGAGGGTCAGAGGGAGAAGCAGACTCCCTGCTGAGCAGGGAGCCCGATGCGGGACTCGATCCCGGGACCCCAGGATCATAACCTGAGCCGAAGGCAGTCGCTTAACCAACTGAGCCACCCAGGAGCCCCTGATTCAGCATTTCTATATGATGAAAATAGTTTAGTTCTGAGCCATTTCAATGATGTGTTGATGCCATTGAATTTGTAGGCAAAGCAAAACCAAACCAAACCGAACCAAAACAACAACAACAAAAGAAAAAGACACTGTTAATTTCACCTATGAGAAGCACATAGATAGCATGGTGAAAGATGTAAAACTAAGGAGGGGATTTAATTAAGCCCCAATGTTACTTCCTATGACAGAACCCCATTGAGTTGTTGAGAGAAAAAATTGGGGGAGGGGGAAGCTTGTTGAAAAATACATACTATAGCAGAACATGGTCTTGATTTAAAAGAAATTAGGAATTTATCCCAAATCAGGGACAGCACGCATTGATAAGTTTCATTTCATAGCATTTTCTAGCAACAACACTTCTGTATGATTTCACAAATCAAGAGGCCTGCCAACACTGAAATTGTCTCCAGATTTAAATGCTTATAATTAAGGTCTATGTAGAACCATAATTAATGCAATGTTATACTTGCAATTTTTTAATGATAATAATAGTTTGGTGTGCTGTAACTTCTTCCGTGTAAGCATCTAAAAATGATTCATGATCACTAACTAATTAAAATTCTTAACAGCATCTCAAGGATAAGCTAAATGGGTTATTCAGAACTTAAAGCTCAGTGTAAAGTAAGTTTAGTCTTCATTTGAAACAACTGGAAAATAAGTGATGGGGAGGGGGGGCATCAAATATGTTGAGCTGGGGTTGATCAGAGGATTGATAGTCACCAATTTTATATGTGATTTCCAGCAAGCATGCCAGAGCACAGTTGTGCTGATCCTGAAGGATGAATGATCTCACAGAATAGTGACTCTGAATCTTAGATGTTGTTAGGATGTCACCTACTGCATATGAAAAATAATCAAGCCCTTTTAAATGAAGTGTTTTGGACTCAATAGGTGATAAGAAGGTAGTGGTGAAAACATGTTTGGTTATGATTCCTGAACAAAGCAGAGCTTGGTTTTGAGCAGACAGCTGTATTATCTGACTATTCTACAAGTGACTCATTTGCTGTTCTAAGTTATATCGTATTTTATTATCATATTGTAATAGTTGGCCAAAAAAAAAAAGGAATTAGGTTTGTAATGTTTATAACTTACTCTGGTGCACAGATAATGTAGATGCATATGTTCAAAGTATATTGCTATTCTGCGTTCATTTCAAACAAATGTACTCTCCCCTCCAAAAAATTATTTAGCTTCTTAGAATTATTTAAGAATAGGTGCAGACCTGTTGAAAGTTTTTTTAAGATTTATTTATTTATTTGAGAGAGAGAGAGAGAGAGTGCACGCACATGTGCACATGGGGTTGGGGGGAGGGGCAGAGAGAGAGGGAGAGAGGGAGAATCTCAGGCAGACCCCCTGCTGAGCCTGGAGCCTGATGCAGGGCTCAATCCCATGAGATCATGACCTGAGCCAAAACCAAGAATTGGAAGCTCAATCGACAGAACCACCCAGGTGCCCCAAACCTATTGAAAGTTGTAAATTGGTTATATCTTTTAATTTGTTTTGAAAAAAAAAATAGTTCCAAAGCACAGTTTTTGCTTACTCATATGTATGCTTCTGATCCAAGATATTATTACAGGATATGTATGCATTTTTCATTGCTTTGTATTATTTTCAAGCATATGATTGCAGAAAGTTGATATTGGGTGTAACAATAGAATATCTCAAATCTTGAAATTGAGAGTGGAATTTACCATCTATGCAATAAATGACCCTATTCTTATTATTCTGCAGCCATAATACACAAATTAGGTAAGTGTATTTATTACAGTAAAATTATTTAAATTAGTTTAGTATATAATAAGTATGTTTTTGGTACTCCCAATTAATTTACTTGGCTGGTTTCACACATTTTCTTTCTTCTCTTTCTCCATTTATAACCTTTCTATTTCTCTTTCTCACAGAGTACTGCATTTATTTTTATTATATACTCTGTACATAATATAATAATAAATGTTTCCCTCTGTATTTTTTTTGATTCCTTTCTTCCAAGGTTTCAAAATTATTATTGTTACTTTTAGGAAAATTGGAAGCAGTCATTAGATACAGATTATGTGTGATTTGTCTTTTATAAACCACAAACCATCAGAGGGAGAACATGTTGGCAGCCTGGGACATCGTGGCTTTCTTTTTGCCATTTTTTTTTTCATGTCTTGTGTCTTTATCATTTTTTTAATGTTAATTAACCACTAATTGGTTCTTACCTTTCATAGAATAAAACTAAATAACTGATGTCTCTCTCTCCAAGTACATAGTGAAAATGAAGAAAGAATGCTTATAGGCAGAAACAGAATAAAATAGAAAAGGATAAGAGTCAAGGAGAGATGTGCTAAAGGTCACCAAAGTAATATAGAATTCATTCAGATCAAAGAAAGTTGGGAGTTATTTGACAGTGTTTAATATGAAGCAGCTGCACTGGGAAGTCTTCTGTAATAATTTATCCTTCTTTTGACTTGCAGAGCACTGAGCTGTCCCCAAAGAATTCAGATCATTGAATGTGGCCACCTTTTCTGATTTCCTTCATCTATTCAATTCAAAAGATGTGATACAATGTGATGTGTCAGTGTATGTATGATGGAAATGTCAGTCTTTATAAGTACTCAGCTCCAGGATCCTGGGGTGAAGTGCTACAAAACACATCTTTGGTGGAGCAGAAATAATGTTGCCTTTCCTGCACTTCCCACAGCTACAGTAGATGGAAAGAAATGAATTCAGAATTCTCTAGTTGGTCAGGCCATCTTCTCTGTGAGCTTTGCCTCAGGCACCTTGGATATTGCCGCATGAGAGCTATATTTCATTTGTCCTCAGATGCTTGCAGCTAAAGGGCCACATTTTAGGGCTGAAATCTCTGCCTCACAACCAACCTTACCAGCTTCAACTACCCATAAAAAGAAATCCATCAGACTTTGCTAGAATTTATGGCAAGAATGGTCTTCCGTTTCATGAGTTTCCAATGATGTGAAGCCTGGCTTTATCAACTATCCAAGTAAAGTAATAAAATCAAGTCATTATCTGATAGTAAACAAAAATCATGGACAGGTCAGTGGAGGAACTGTCAATCACCAAAAGATGATTCTCAGATAGTATTTGTGAGAACTTTTACTAGATATTGTGAGAAGCAGGAAACAAAATGCTGTAGTTTACAGCAAAAGCAATCACTGGTCTTCAAATTCATTATTACCAGAAAGTCTGAAATTCAAAGAGGTAGGAGCTCTATTCTCTGTCATTGACATTGGAGAGTCCAACATGGTAGAGTGGAATAAAGGGGGTTGCGGATCATCTGGTCCAGCCCCATCCCCTTGTTTACCTCACACAGAGGTTAAGTGAGTTGCCTCCCTACAAGGCCTTCAAGCTTCCCACATTCCCTCTTTCTCCCCAGAAAATATGTGTCTGTGTCAGCATCCTCACATATTCTTCTTTTCTTTTCTCCCAAGAAAGAAGTATAAAGGGCAAGGCTAGTCCTCCTGCTGAGCCCCAGCCACATCCTCTCCTATTCAGTCTGGGGTCTTCCTCCAACAATGACCTTTTCTCCTTTCTTAACCTTTCTCCTACTTCCCATCTAAGGAAATAATATTGCCCTCCATTCAAACCTTCTATCAGCTTTGTGATTTTTGGAAAATGGTTTTTAACATTTTATTATGGAAAATTTCATATATACACCAAAACAGAATTAAAAAAAAAATTGGCCCTATTTATGCAGCACTCAACCTCAGCAATCACCAACTTATGGCCCAATCTTGCTTCATTTCTACTTCCATCATTGCCTCCCTGTCAGATTGTTTTAAAACAAATCCTAGATATTATGTTGTCTCTAGTATTTATTAGTGAAATAAAAGGACTCTTTCATTAAACATGACAACAGGGGTGCCTGGGTGGCTTGGTCGGTTAAGCATCTGACTCTTGGTTTCGGCTCAGGTCATGATCTCAGGGTGGTGAGATTGAGCCCCGTGTCAGGCTCCAAACTCAGTGGGGAGTCTGATGGACATTCTCTCTCTCTTCCTCCCCTTCCCCTACTCCCTGTCCCTCCCCCGACTCTTGCATGCACGCATTCTCTCTCTCTCTCAAATAAATAAATCAAATAAATAAAAAACCCATAACAACAATGTCATTATGGCACTTCAGGATGAACAATTATGCTTTAATAACCATAAGATATCTAGTTAGTGCTCAGATTTTCTGAATTGTCTCAGATAGTTTCTAAAGAATGAATCAAGACTCAAATAAAATTACTATTTGCAATTAGTTGTATCTCTTAAGTGTCTTCCTTCTCACTGTCTCTCTTGCTGTCTCTCCCTGTCTCTCCCTATCTGTCTCTCTCTCTGCAATTAATTTGTTGAAAAATCTGTATCATTTGTTATGTGAGGTTCACTAGAGTCTGGATTTTGCTAATTGTGTCCTGTAATGACATTATAGCAGGTTCTGAACACTATGCTTCTTACAAATTGGTATTTGAATCTAGAGTCTTTTTTTTTTTATTCTTATGTTAATCCCCATACATTACATCATTAGTTTTAGATGAAGTGTTCCATGATTCATTGTTTGTACATAACACCCAGTGCTCCATGCAGAACGTGCCCTCCTCAACACCCACAACCAGGCTAACCCATCCCCCCACCCCTCCCCTCTAGAACCCTGTTTGTTTTTCAGAGTCCATCGTATCTCATGGTTCGTCTACCCCTCCGATTTCCCCCGCTTTATTCTTCCCCTCCTGCTACCTTCTTCTTCTTCTTCTTTTTTTTTTTTTCTTAACATATATTGCATTATTTGTTTCAGAGGTACAGATCTGAGATTCAACAGTCTTGCACAATTCACAGCGCTTACCAGAGCACATACCCTCCCCAGTGTCTATCACCCAGTCACCCCATCCCTCCCACCCCACCCCCCACTCCAACAACACTCAGTTTGTTTCCTGCGATTAAGAATTCCTCAT
>NW_028040158.1:0-14974 GCF_054177405.1 Leptonychotes weddellii | reverse complement strand
ATGGTATCACTTATCTCTCGAATTCTGCCCTCGTGGTCCAGTAGTTGTTTATCTCTCTTTTTCTCAGCTTCTTTATTTTCCATCATTTGGTCTTCGATATCACTAATTCCTTCTTCTGCCTCATTTATCCTAGCAGTTAGCGTCCCCATTTTTGATTGCACCTCATTAATAGCCTTTTTGATTTCGACTTGGTTAGATTTTATTTCTTTTCTTTCTTCAGAAAGGGTTTCTCTAATAACTTCCATGCTTTTTTCAAGCCCAGCTAGTATCTTTAAAGTGATGATTCTGAACTGTAGATCCAACATCGTACTAATGTCCATATTGAGTAGGTCCCTGGCAGTCGGTACTGCCTCTTGTTCTTTTTGTTGAGGTGATTTTTTCCGTCTTGTCATTTTCTCCAGAGGAGAATAGATGAATGAGAGAACAAAATGCTAACAGGGTAAAAACGTCCCCAGAAAATATACTCTAAACAAATCAGAAAAGACCTGAAGCCAGTGGAAAAGAAAGGTAAAGAAAGAAAAAAGAAAAAGAAAAAAAGAGAAAAAGAAAAAGATAAAAACAAACAAAAATAGAACAAAACAAAAAAAAAACCCAGAATATGATCAAATATGATGAGGCTGGTGCATAGATCAGTGCCACACACTAGATTTTGGGTGTATTTTGGTCTGTTAGAAGAAAGTGCTTCCCAAAATTTTAAAGAAAGAAAAACTTATATATGTAAGGGTTGATATTTTGAAGGGATGGAATATGACTGTAAAGATGAAAATTATAAAAAATTTTATAAAAGGAATTGATAAGAAGTTGTTTGAAAAAAGAAAGAAGAGGACTTAAAAAAAAAAGAAAAAAAAGGGAGAGAATGTGATCAGGCAGGAGAGTACAACAAAACCATACACTAGAGATTTAGGGTATATTTTGATCTGTTAGAAGAAACTATCTCAAAATTTTAAAGAGAGAACATCTTATGTATATATGCCAAAAATAAGGGTAACTATTATGAAGGGATAGAATATGACCCTAAAAATGAAAAATAAAAATGTTCTTAAAAAAAGGGATTGACAAGATGTTGGTTGAAAAAGGGAAAAAGAAAAATTCAAAAAAAAAAAAGACTGTTAAAAAAAATTAACTTTGAAAGACTAAAGAATGATGGTAAAAAAGCCATGGATTCTATGTGCAGTATTCCCCTAGTGCTGGAGTTCTGCCATTCTCATTGATCAGTAAACTTGGTCTTGCATGGCTGTTCTTGCTGATCTTCTGGGGGAGGGGCCTGTTGCCATGGTTCCCAAATGTCTTTGCTGGAGGCGGAATTGCCCCACCCTTGCCCGACCGGGCTAAGTAATCTGCTTGGGTTTGCTCTCAGGAGCTTTTGTTCCCTGCAAGCTTTCCATATAGCTTTGGAGGCCGAGAGTGAAAATGGCAGCCTCCCAATCTCCGCCCTGGTGGAGCCGAGAATTCAGCCCCACTCCTCAGTGAGCCCCCAGAGAAAAGCAGTTAGTCACTCCCATCTCCCTGGTCTCCGGCCACTCCGTGCTCACCCGGCCTGTGACCGAGCATTTCTATCTCTGGCACATGACCCCGTGTGGAGTCTCCAAACCCAGCAGATCCCTGCAATGCGCTCCCGTGCCGCTCCTCCTGGGGGAGGAAGGTGAGTCTCCCTGGATCTGCCGCTTGTTGGGTCCCTACCGGAGGAGCAGTGGCCCCACTATGCTGCAGATCACGGTTTACGGCAACCCCGAGCTGAGAGCCCGCTTCTCGGCTCCGTCTCTGCAGCCGGCTTCCCCACTCCGATACCTGGGAGCTCTGCCGCACTCAGGCACCCCTGGTCTTTCTGTGACGCCCAAGGGTCCTGAGACTGCACTGTCCCAGCGAGGGTTCCACGCCCTGCTTAGCCACCGGAGCGACATCTCTCAGCAGAGCCGACTTCTAAAAGTTCCGATTTTGTGCTCTGCAGCTCTATCACTTGCCAGAAGTGGCCGTCGGAGGCCCCCTCCCCCGCCATCTATCCTCCTGAATATCGCCTCAGATTCACTTCTCCGCACGTCCTACTTTCCAGAAAGTGGTCACTTTTCTGTTCAGAGAGTTGTTGCTATTCTTTTCTTCGATCTCCTGTTTAGTTTGTAGGTGTTCAGAATGGTTTGATCCCTATCCAGCTGAATTTCTGAGACCAGACAAAATCCAGGTCTCCTACTCCTCTGCCATCTTGCTCTGCCCCCCTCCCTTCCAGTGGACTTCTAGTATGATCTGAGTGGCCAAGAGCTGGAACTGTCTGGGAATTAAATTGATGACTATTATATCACAAAAACTTGTTTTGGGGGCTACATTAAATTTTTCTTATAAAAGAACATCAAATATCTGCATGTGCTTGAAGAAATTTAAACAAATGTAAGAAGGCAGTGTTCTCTTTTGCCATTTTGTGTTTTGCAATGGTGTTGAGAGTCTTTCTCTGAGTCAGATAATGTGGTAATGTCATATCTTTGCTCCCAAATAAATATGCTACCATAAAAACGACTTCTGTTTCACAACTAATGTTACTCAATCTCTGAACCTACCAAACACAGTGTCAGTAGTCTTTCATACTGTATGTCTTGTTTTGCATGTCATTGTAATAACCCTCCCAAAGAAACCCTCAGGACATTTAAGACTAGCTCATCAGTTATGTTTTCTGGAAGTAGGTGTGATTGTGAAAATTGGAGCTGTCAATCAAACTGAGAAAGATTACCACAATGGGAATGTAGGCCAAAGGTGTGGTTCAAAAGATATATATATATATATGATACCAAAGGCATGGACTAAGGGTCACCATCCACAGAAGGTGAAAACTTACCCATCTATTCTCCAAGGGACAGATAACCATTTCTAAATGGTAAAATGTTGTCTTAGGTTTAGAATATTCCTTAACAGGTTGCTTATTCAAAGCAAAGAAAGGGGTTTAAGGACTTTAAGGGAGTTTTTATTAGAGATTTATTAGAGATAAATTTATTAGAGATAAATTTGTTTGTAAGCTTTTATAAATGTATACATTATTTTATAATAGTCATTTATAGTCTGACTCTCTGAATTGTGACCTTTTTTTACAGGCTGTCTTCCAAGTGATTGTCTCTGCAGTATAATTTTGTCATTTGGTTTTAGTCAAAAGATTTTTTTCAAGTGGGGTCATAAACTTTTCATCAACTTTTTATTATAAAAAATTCTAACTTATAGAATGGGTGTTGAAAGAATTGTATAATAAAAACCAATTTAATTTGTCTAGATACAATAATTGTTACTATTTTACTATTTATGTATACACACAATAATGTATATACATATAACTAGAGGCAAATATGTAAATATATAAAATAACAAATATAATACTTATGATTTAATCATTTAATATAATATAAATAAAATATTTAAATAATATATACATATGATGATGATAAAATATTAAGTTATAAACATATATATCACTAAATATTTGAAAATAAGTTAGCTATCTAAATACTTTAAGATGTTTGTCCTAAAAATAAAAACAATCTCCTGATAACTATACTACCAGTATCCCAACTAAGAAATTCAACGATTTTATATCCAGTAACCAGTCCATATTCAAATTTCTCCAACTGTTTCAAAAATGTTTTTATAGTTGTTTGTTATTTTTTAAACAAGGATCCAATCTAGGATCATCACAATTTGTTGTTATGTCTCTTTAATCTTTTAAAATCTAAACCAGCACTGACTACATATGTGATTTTAAATATTCTAGTAGCTGCATTAAAAAGTAAAAAGAAACAGTTGAAATTAATTTTAATCCCATATTTATTTCATCTATTCAAATCATGATGATGTTAACATGTAATAGATATCAGCATATTAATAAATTTTACCTTTTTTTTCCCATGCTAAGTCTTCAAACTTCTGTGTGTATTTAACATTTGCTATAGATCTCGATTACTATCAGCTGCATGTGGCAAAAAGCAGCTGATATGGACAGTGTAAGTCTTCCCCACCACAATAGATCCCTGGATTTTTAAATACTGTTGATTTTATGCATTTTACTTTTGAAAGCAAAGTCAACATTCCCTTTAGTCAGAGAACTGAAAATCATACTTGAATTTCAAGATTTGAGAAAGCTTCTGCTGAATCTAGGCTGTTAATAATAGAACATTCCTGTGTGCAGGGTTTTCTATTTTAGTACTACCAGATTCTTCACTACACATTTACTGTTTTAGATTGCTATAGGAGATCGTGGCAAATAAATGGAAAATGGTTCTGCTGCTTTTCAAAATCTGAGCCCTAAATAGCACAGTAAACAAATAGCAGTTTTATTAAGTAATATTGTTTTAAAAGAAATACAAATTAGGAAACTAGAGGTATCTTTAAAAATTTACTAAGTAAACAGTTTTTTAAAAATGGGAGCACACTGACTTGGTAAAGTTATAATGAAACTGGCACATTTATACATTGCTCTTAGCTCCATTCATTCATTCATTCATTCATTTATTCAACATGTATTTATTGAGAACATACTATAATTGAAACTATTCAAGGCACTGGAGAGAAATCAGTGAACACACAAAAACCCCTGTTCTCAATATCCAGTTTACATTGCAGTGGAGTCAGGTAAAGGATAGACTATAAACTAAATAATACATATCTGTGTGATAAGAAATATGGCAAAAATTTAAGCAGGAAGGGAGAGTAGGGAGTGCCAAGTTGTGGGATGGAGTGGGGTTATAATTCTAAATAGGGCATTCAGGAAGAACTCATTGGGAAGTGGCATTTGGAAGACATAAACTTGTTTTTAAAGCCATGAGATTATATGAGAGCACCAAAGGAGTGAGTGTAGATCGAGAAGTGAAGAAGTCCAAAGACGGATCCCCTTGGATCTCCAGTATCAGGGAAATGGGAAGGTAAAGACTCAGAAAAAGAGACTAAGAAAGAATGTCCAAGGGTAGGAAGACCCCAGGAAACTGTGGTGTTCCAGGAGCCACATGAAGAAAGTGTTTCAGAAAGAAATGAATGGTCAACTAGTTTTAGCACTATTAATAGGCAAGTAACACTAAGAGGTGAATTGACCATCTGATTGGCATGGTGAGACCTTTTTAGACCTGGCTTTATTGAAGGCAAAAGCTTGGTGGATAAGAGTTAAAGTTAATGGGAGGAGAGGAATTTGAGACTGAATATAGGAAAGTATGGAGAAGCTTTGCTCCAAAGGAGAAAAGTAGGGAGATGGTAGTGGGAGGGAATTTAGGTTTAAAAAAAAATAATGGAAGAAATACTTGCACACTTGTGTATTGAGGGGAATCTTTAATAGAGATATCTTTAGTAGAGTTAGGGAAACCATTGGTGTGGGCAGAAACAGGGAGATTTACTGAAACAATATCCTTGAGTATGTGAGAAAGTCTGGGATTGGGCATATTATGGAACAGTTGGCCCTGGACAGGAGAATAGACAGTCCCCATCCATTCTATAGCACTGCAAGGAAAGACAGAATATACCACAGGCACCAATACTGGTCAGGGTGTAGATGAGATGGTGAGCGCGTTTAAAACTTCTCTTCTGAAGTCTTCTATTTTCTCAGTGAAATTATGAAGTGATCATCTCAGCCCCAGGAAGTGATAGGGGGGCACAAAGTACAAAGCAGATGGTGAATTGTATTTAAGTGAATTGTGTTTTTCTAAGGATGATGAATAGAGACAAATTAAGGGTTAAGGCAATGCTTTGTAATCCTTATAATGTGAGAAACATTGCATTTATACTAGGGAAAAAAGAGGATGGAGGGCAGGGGTGATAAGGTGTAGAGAAAGGAGGCTTTTTTTGTTTGTTTGTTTCTGTGAGGTTGAAAATCACTGGAATCGTGGGTTCTGGAGGGAATTAGGGAGATAGTCTAGTTTGAAGAGTGGGATGCTTGAACTTGAAATTATGGATGGATAACAACCATTGATATGACAAGGTCTAGGGCATAATTAGGAGATAAAGTTAAGGACATAATCATTAGGTGAGAAAATTGAGAGAGCAAGGCATTAGAAGGATCTTCTATGTGGATGTAAACATCACAAAGAGTAAGGACAGAAGTAGTATTGAAGAAAGTGATGATGACTTATTTTTGCTTGTTGGTTTGCTTTGTTTTGTTTTTAAGAAAGAGAGAGAAAGGACTAAAATGGAGTGAGAAGCAAAGAAGACATATATCTGCAGTCTCAATGGTATTAGAGGTAATGGAAGAAAAAAAAAGCCACCATGCAGGGACATTGTGCAAGGGAACAAGGGAACAAGGGTGTTCAGCATAGCTTTGGAAATCATTTTTGGAAAGCAATGTAGTTGTTTGTTTTCTTTTACAATTCAATGGTTTTAGTATATTCACAGAATTGTGCAATCATCTCCCAAACAAGAAACCCTATACTCATCAGTAGCCTTTTCTCCTACCAGCCCCCAGCCCCAGGCAACCATTAATCTACTTCTATAACTATGGATTTGCCCATTGTGGACATTTCACAGAAATGGAATCATATCGTATATGGTTTTTTGCCACTGGTTTCTTTCTCTTAAGCAATATGTTTTGAACACAATTTCAGATCATCTATTAAATTTAAATATCTTCATGCCCTTTAATACAACATCTGTGAATTCCCCTTAAACAGTCACATAAGCATGTGTGGACACACACATTTATTATAACATTGTTTCTAGTGGCAAAGAATTACAAACAGTTACCCATCAAGAGAGAAATGGATAAATAAATTATGGCAGAAACATCCTATGCCTCCATTAAGGAAAATAAAGCATTGATTATGATCAAAATTTCATATAAATTAATATTATATATTAGTATATGTATAGAGAAGAAAAAGTAATTTGGAAGACAAGTACAAGTCTTTGACAGTGATTACTTTTGGGAGTCAAGGTAATAAAGAATATGTTTTTCTCCCTTGTATAGTGCTAGAAAGTTTATTTCAATAAAGTACATGTAACTGTTTCATGAATAGAAAAAAAAGTTAAAAAGCAACATGGAAATCAAGAATTACAGGTTGTTTATATCATTTGATTTGATATCCAGGCAACTTATCATACATGCTAATTCAATAGAAAAAATGATATATGTATGATGTTTAATGTTGCATTATCCTCTATGGTGGAGAAAAACTAGACAAAGACCAGTAAGTGAAATATTAATGAGATGCAACAACTTGATGGGATATCATGCAGCTATTAATTTTTTTTGGTGAAGACTATAGAATTATGGGGAACTGCTTGAGAGAGCATAAAGAAAAAAATCCAGAATACAAAATTCTACACAATATTCCATGCAATAATTATTGCAACCATAAACACATGAATAGATATAATCAAAGAGTAAATGGAAACATGAAAAAATATATGTATTTTTTGCATGGTGGAGTTATCATCTCTGAAAATAAAATGTCTATCCATTTTACATTCTCAGCCTTAACCATATGTACTCCAGAACCATATTATCAATGGCCTGCTGGATCTAATTGAATATCCATGTTCTCATCTCAACTCATTTTGTCTTAGACTCAGTTAACTTATGCTATACATGCTCCTCTGGGGGTTTATAGCATCTCTTAAAACTGGAAAGTATTAATGATTCCTTCCTCCCCACCTATCATATGCAATTCAAGACAATTTAAATACTAAAGCATAAAGTAAGCATAAGAAATTCTAAGCTCTGATATTTCCCAGCTTAGCACGTTGGGTGTTTTCTTCTAAACTGTCAAGTTATTTTGTAAAATATTGTTGCTTTCATTTTGCTGGTACCCTTGACTCATGATTAGGCTGTGATGGCCTTTATGCAACTTCTTCACTCAGTAAATCATAATTGTTCTAGGAAACCACACTTGAAAATTGGAAGTATTTTCCCTATTGTCTTTTCTTTATTCCATATATCCTAATAAATAAATCAGCTCATTCTTCTTTTAAAACATCTGGTATTTTGCCTTGTCTTTATTCACATGGACACCACCCTAGCCTGTGCTCTCCTCATCACCACCCTAGGTGGCGGAGGTAAGCCTTCTCACTCTCTTCTCTATCTTCCACTTCTTTTTGGCTCCAATTCAATCTACCTTCTCCAAATGCTGCCTTTAGCATCTTATTTTGTTGTTCAAGAGCTTCCACTGGCTTTCCAATAGCCTATTTCTCAACTCCAAAGTCCTAGCCTCTCAGTCTAGATTACCTTTATTATTTTATTTTATTTTATTTTATTTATTTTATTTTATTAAGATTTTATTTATTTGACAGAGAGAGACACAGTGAGAGAGGGAACACAAGCAGGGGGAGTGGGAGAGGGAGAAGCAGGCTTCCCGCAGAGCAGGGAGCCTGATGTGGGGCTTGATCCCAGGACCCTGGAATTATGACCTGAGCTGAAGGCAGATGCTTAATGACTGAGCCACCCAGGCGCCCCTCTAGATTACCTTTAAAGAAGAACTAGTTCATTTATTCAAGTTCACCTTTCCTGCTCTTCATCATAAGTCCCTGTCCCAGGGAGTCTCCTCATGACCTGCCTCTGAGCTTTGTTCAACACCACTTCATTACCTAGCATGAATTCTTGCTTTTGTATATCCTGCCCTTGCCTTCCATTACTTCTTTAGCCTCTATCTCTACCTCTCTTCTCTAATTTAGTACACACAATACCTATTTTCATGTCACATATTATGGTATTACATTCGTTCATTTCTTCAACAAATGTTTGTAGAGCATGTCTTCTGTAGAAGAAGAAAGGTTTTTTCTAAGCACTTGGTTAGTTTTATTTTATGTAGTCCTCAATTATTTAGTATCCACATCTTGCCTCTTTGGTCTATACATTCTTATAATACATGCAAATTAGTTAGTTATTACTTGTTGGATTATAAGGAGAATAAAATCCAAGAGGAAAGCAATTGCATATGAAATATCAAAAAGAGATACAAATCAAAAGTATTCTTGGACATAAGACTATGAAACATAAGAAAACCGTCAGGAAAAATAATTGCTTTCTTTACTGTGTTGGCTCAGTTCCTTCTAATGTAGCCTGGCGCCACTGATAATAAAAGTAATCAGATTTTTTTTAAGGTGGGGAGGGGAAAACTTTATCCAAATCTTAATGTTAAATTTCCACAGATCATTTCATTTTATGATATTTAGGCACTGGGATATTCTCAATTGACTTAGCAAATAGTGAAAGGGAATTTGCCAATATATGGTTGGCAAATATTCACCAGTCTTGCAATAAGTGTTGATTAACTACCATGAAAGGATATCAGATTTAGTCAGGAATCTGAGGGTGGTGGCTTTAATTGTCTTGGCTTTACCCTCTTTTTTTTTTTTAAATTTCAAAATAGCAATTCTAATTATATAATATAAAATAACTGCCTCAGTTGTTGTACGTTGAATCAACATATTCTCTTCCTATGGTAAGCTACATTGGAATAGCTGTCTTTATTTGATAATAAAATGTGCATTTTTTAAAATTTGTGAAGTCTCAGGGAAAAAAATTAAACCCCTATCTGGTTGTTGACCCAGTTTCATTTTGTTGCTTTTTTGTGTGTGCCTGTTTGTTAGGTTGTCCTTCAGAATCTTCACATTTCTTCCAAGTGCATTTACTTCATTTTTCCTCCTTCTCATATTGTATAACTACATATATACTTATATTTCTCTATTTATTTAAAAATTGTTTTCCTCTTCATGAAAGGAATTGTGGTTTTGGTATAAGATGAAGTCAATATATAAAATGTAAAGAAGGAAATGAAAATTACCCATAACTCTACTACCTTATAACAATTTTTCTAGACTTGAATAATATTACATAATAAGTCAACTATATCATGTCACACATTTATCATAATAAGGACTTTCCTTGGTCTTAAATATTGCTTAAAAAGTATGATTTTTAGCTAGGGTATAGTGTTTTGCTGTATATAAAGTTTAGCCATTCCTTTTGTTGACCATCTACATGGTTTCTGATATTTAGCTATTGAAATATTTGTGATGGTCTTTTTTGAAAATAAAGTCCTCATCATATTTTTTGTTATTCTTTAGGATAAATTCTTAGAAGTGAAATTCCTAGAAGATTCTTGATACATCTTAAAATTTGCTTTCCAGAAATTTGTTCTTAAGTATTCCCTGTAGGTATTTCTGTAAGAGTTCTAGGATGATGTTTTTTTCACTATGCTATGTTCCTTCCCAGTATACGGTAAATAATTATGAAATTCAACAGTTATTTCTTTCATATGTTCTCATTTGCTCCCATGGCTACAGCTATTTCTTCTGGCTAATATATCCAGGTCTGATACCAACTAAATCTTCTCTCTTGTTTTTTCCTTTTGCCTTCCCTTCTGTGGCCATTGGAGCTTCCATCCACCCGGTTTTCCTAAGCAGGAGCTTCAGAATCATCCTTGAAAACTATCCTTCCTTCATCTACCTTTGGTTTCTCTACTACCAAAGTGTCTTTTACAACACAGTCTTTCCACTGTGATTTCCATAGTCTAGCTTGTCTGGACTCCTATGTTCCTAACTTGCCTTTCCACCACCAATCTGCCTGCCTTTGAACTTTCCTTCTTAGACTCCTCCAAATATATTTGAAAAAACAGATACAATTATGAAATTCTCCTGCTTTATATTCATTGTAAATATAAATTCTCCTAGAGAATTATGATCAGGTTCTTTAATATGGCACAGAAGTCTTACCACACTTTTCATGAAGTGATGTCCCAGTTTACCAATGTACCGTTATTTCCACCCATCCCTCATGCTTATGCCACACAAACCACAGATTGTGTCTCTTCCACAACCTCTCACTTTGTTCATTCCTTTTCCCTTGATGGAATTCCCTTTGCTTTTTCTCATTGGAAACTCATCTTTTAATACTCAATTCATATGTCACTACTTTCTACAGCTGATCTCTTTAGACCACAAAAATTCTTAACTAAACTTCCCTTTTGCTGTAGTAGCCACCATATTGTATTATATCTACTTGTTGATGTGATTATCTTTTCCTTTGAGCTCTTTGAAGTCAATATTTGTGAATAGATCATCTTTATGTCCTTTGTGCCAATCAAAATATAGTGACACCCAATTTTTCAGGGTCCAATACATGCTTCAACATGTTTGTTGTGTTGTTCTATATACTCATGTGTTGCTTTCAGTCTACACAGTATTTTCTTTGCCTGGTTCAGTATGTGATGATTTGTATTGGCTTTTCTGTGCATTAATAGGTCATATTTTAAAGCTATACATAAAATTTAATCTGTAGCAGAATATTTATATTGCCTTAAGAATCATATCAACCCCATTTCTGATCCATTGCTTAGATGTAAAATGTTTTAAAAGCCAGGAAAAGCAGGAGCTTGAAAATGTTCTGTTCAAAAGATCCAAGGATCCAAAAAAACTAAGGAAGGTTATTTTTCGTGGTCAATTGATTGCTTATTTTGCTTCACCCTTAAAAATGGTCAACACTTAACAAACAAGCAATTAATCCATGAGTCCTTTGGAGAAACTGGAAATATCAAAAGGTAGCAAAAGACAGTGACTTCTGGGGTAGTAATAAAGATTACAAACTGACCCATTGAATGGTTTTCATTATAGTGGTAGGATATGATGTGGTCTTTGGATTAAGATCATTCCATGGCAAATTTTAAACTGTCATCCATACATTGGTTGGTTGTGGTTGTTGCATTTGACCTTGTTTTTCAAATGCTGACTATAAAAGTTTTTCTTTTCTTCTCTTTTTGATCATAACTATAAATATTCTAGAATGGATATGCTAATATGAAAGGTTTAATGGGTTCTGCAACAGGAAAACCAATTTAAAATATTTTCTTTGGTCAGAATTTTTTCCCTTTAGTGCAACAAGTTTTCAGATTTCAATATGGGATTTAATGTGCAGACAGGAAAGAGTTTTTATCAACTCTAATTCTGATGAACAAATCAATGACTTCCTGGATACTAGTATCGTTTTTTAGATTAATACTCTAAATGTATGAACCTGTCGTATCAGATAACTTAAGCAAACATTCTGTCTGTGCATTAATTGCTATTGAGGGTTAATGTTATTTATAAAATGAAATCAATATGATCTCTATTGCTCATTAACTGAGATGTTCTGGGCCCAATTCTGTTTTATTTTTCAATTAAGTTCTATTACTTTTCCTTATTGGCCCTTGAAAAATAGCTGTGGAAACAAACTTAATCATTCTGAAAATGTCAGAATCAACAAAATGCCCTAATGGAAAGCCCTATATATTTGAACATAAAAAAGAATCCAGTGTTCAATCATTGGAAATTACAGATAATTTATATAACTATCCTTTATTCTGCCTTCTTTTTTAAAGTGTGTGACTTTCTCTCAGTTGTTCATTTCATTCTTTGCATAAAGTCAAAAACCTCATGGTGCTTTTGTTATTTCTGGTAAATGTGGGACCACCAGAAAGGCAAACACTGCAAGGCGGGATAAGGCACACTTCCAGAAAGACCTCACTACCTGAAACCTGCTGTTTAGCGAGTCTGCTCTAAGTCCAGCCTTGGTCCCTCTCCTTCAGGCTCTGTAGTTGGCTGAGTAATGGTCTCCAAAGATGTCCACATTCTAATCCCTAGAACCTGTAACTTGTCACTTTTCCTAGCAAATCTTACACCACAGGCAGATGTGATTAAGTTAAGGATTTTTGAGATGGGAAGATTATCCTGGATTATCCAGGTGAGCTTTTAATGTAATCACAGGTATCCTTAGAAGAGGGAAGCAAGAGGGTCAGATAGAGAAGATGTGACAGCAAAACAGACCAAAATAGAGGTTGGGGCATCCAAGGAATGTGAGCATCTTCTAGGTGCTGGAAAAGGCAAGTAAATGAATTCTCCCCAACAGCCTTCAGAAGGAGCCAGCTAGGGCAACACTGATTTTTACCCAGTGAAACCCATTTTGGATTTTGGACTTCCAGAACTGTTAGTAATAAATGTGGACTGTTTTTAAACCATCAAGCTTGTGATAACTTATTACAGCAGCAACAGAAAACCAATACAGAGCCAGGAGAGCTCCAGATGTATTAGGTTCTGAGCTGATCACTAGAGTTGGTCCATGAAGGAACGCTTTCTGGGCATTAAGGTGCTGCCCACTGGGTGCTTTAAAGAAATAATTTACCTGAGAAGGTGAGAAATTTACTTCTGAGCACACTTTTAATAACCTGACTCACAGCTTCTGAAACACATGGGTGAAAGCACTATTCCAGGTCTGTACCAGCTGAACATTGTAGAAATTGCCTTTTCTTAGGGTCTTCCTCAAAAGCTGTCCACTGATAGTAGTAGGTAAGTATGATTAAATTTTAGAATTAGGTTTAACTGGTCTCTAACTAGGTTTGCTTGGTCTCTTCTAGGAAAATGTTTTGATCTTTAGGAGGATTTTAGGTAAGTGGAAATGATGAGATGTATTTTTCTGATGGTTTTTTACTCACCATTTTAATTTTTCTTAGGCTAGTAAGTTTTGTTTTCTCTATAAACTAATAAAGCTTGCTTCTTTGAGGGAAAGGAACACCTATTTCCCATATAGTAATCATACTGTGAAGCAGTGAAATTGCATCTATTGTGGTGTTCTATTTATACATTAAAGCTCCTTGACTGAAAAGTCCTCAGAGAGAACTTTCTGGACCATTTTATCAAAAAGACAATCAAAATATAGCAAGATTTAGCCCTCACAATATGGATGGATAAAATGGTGGCCAATGCCATTTTCAGTTCATGTTCCTTTGAGCCACATCTTTTGGTTTTCTTTAGGAGAAAGATCAATGTCATAAAGAGGAACTATGTCAAAAAAAAAAAAAGGTGGGTTTTGGAGTCAACCTCCAAGCTCAGCTGAACCATCTACTTTCAACACTACCATATACAGAGCCTCAGTTTCCTCAGCTGCAAGGGGTAATATTCCCATCAGTGGTCGTGTTAACATATTAAATAGATGTACCTGCTCAGTCTCTGAGTTCCAACCTTGGCTGTGTCATGAACTAGGAGTGTGAGTTTGGACTGATTTCTAAGTTCCTTTTTATGGAACTCAAGTAATAGGAACTAAAAAATGGCAGCTATTATTATTACTTTGTTAAGCTATAGATTCACTCAGAGATTTGAAAAAAAATATTAAGTTTAATCCATCTCCAGAAAATAGCTCACAGAAAATGTTTGTTGGTTGTATGTCAGGTATTGTAATAAACCTTTTCTAATTTTCCACAACAGTGATAGGTTGGTTCTTTTGTTTACCCATTTCGTAGTTCTAAAAGGGAATGTTAAGGAAGGTTAAGGGATTTGTCCAAAGTTGTATGCCTAGCTGGTGCTACAGCCAAGAATCAAACATGACAGAGAACCTCTTGAATGCAAGCTCTTAACCACCTCTCTGAACCATATGCAACAGTGGCTCGTTTTAGTTTTACAAATATGAAATGAATTGGCACAAGTAAAGCACTACTTAACGATGTACATCTCCCTAACCAAACCTTCCCTGCAGCCTGGTTTCGCCTCCTCGCCTGAGGGTATACATAATCATAATCACCAATAAATTGTACACCGTTTCTAAAACAAACCCCTTGCTATTTTTTTCAAGTCAATCTAAGAAAGAAAATGGAAGGAGAGGGTAGCACAGTTCTTCAGTCACTGCTGCATTCAAACTGCCTTCCAACACCTTTTTTATAAAACAAGATGACTTGATGACTTTTGTTTCTGTGGTTATTTGGGGTGAAGGAATTGTATAAAAGGTGTGTAATGCTGAAAAGGGCGAGTCACAGCACCAAAATCTCATAACATGCCATCTTCTGTTTGAATGTGCTGGCTTAGTGGAATGCATATCTGATGTTTATCAGTGCATGTCTTTTTTAACTTTTTTACTTTATTTTTAAATTTTATTTTATTATGTTATGTTAATCACCGTACATTACATCACTAGTTTTTGATGTAGTGTTCCATGATTCATTGTTTGCATTTACAACCAGTGCTCCATGCAATACGTGCCCTCCTTAATACCCATCACCGGGCT
>NW_028040157.1:0-478 GCF_054177405.1 Leptonychotes weddellii | reverse complement strand
GGGTCTGTTTATCCCGTAAGGTTCCGGAGCGCGCGTCAGGATCCGGTGACTGGTCGTGAAGACGCGCGGGGAGGCGCTGTCCTCGCCGCACACAGTCGAGTCCGGGTGTCCGCCCACCTCCGGCCTCGCTCAGCCCACCGAGTCCGATGGCGGCGGCCGCGCGCAGGGACCCGGCTCAGGTAAGCGCTCGTCCCCCCAGCCAGACCCCGAAGGCCCAGGCCCCGGCGTCCGGGACAGGGAGGCGGCGGCGGGCGGGGGCCCCGTGCGGGAGCGGGCTCCGGGCCGAGGGCGGCCGGGGCCGAGGCTGGAGGGGGCCGCGCCGGCAGCGGGGAACAGCACCTCGCCGTTCTTCCTGTCAGGAGCAAAGTGCAGCGCGGCCATGAGGCCTGTCCCCTCGCCGCCCGAGAAGTCCGTCTCTCCTGGCGGGAATGAGGTGGGCTAAGCCGGGTGCGAATAGGCGTTCTCTGGCCGCCAGAGA
>NW_028040156.1:0-478 GCF_054177405.1 Leptonychotes weddellii | reverse complement strand
CTGCTCAGCGGGGAGCCTGCTTCTCCCTCGCCCCCTCCCCCTCCTTGTGTTCCCCTCTCTAGCTGTCTCTTTCTCTGTCAAATAAATAAAATCTTAAAAAAAAATCAGTCTCAGAGGGGCTCACCACACTTGCTGACAATGGGGGAGCTGCTGTCCCCACAGTGAGGGGCAGGTAGTCCCCTCAAAGGGGGACCAGCCATGTGAGGCGGTTGGACAAGACTTCCAATGTTTTGGGGCCAGGGAGATGTAGACCTGGACCCAGAAGCTCACACCCTTGGCTTCAAGGCTGGGGCCTAAGCAAGCCCCCTTTTTCCAGGGGTCATCTTTCCCCTTCCCTGCCCATGGGCTGAACCTGATTCCTGATCTGGGGAGTTCGAGGGTGACCCCTCCTAGGAATACCAGTGGTTTACTGATGGACCTTGTCAGCCAGAGGCCCAGTAGCCTTCAAGGGAGGACCCTATAGGGGGTGGAGACAGCT
>NW_028040155.1:0-478 GCF_054177405.1 Leptonychotes weddellii | reverse complement strand
TGCCTGACTGCAGACCCTGTGCTCCGGTTCCACGTGTTCTGTCTCCTTAAAGATGAAAACACTGGCAAATATTTGAAGCACTGAAATTCAATGAAAGCCCCTGAAAGGATTACTGTATTTACTATGAAGACAGTTTTATAAATCAATAGGAAGACCAACAATCCAGGGAGGGTGAAGGGGGCAAGGACTATGAATGATGGGCAAGGACCTATCTGCCAGTCCTCTCCTCACGCCTTCTGGGATGTGGGTCTTGTTAACGAGGCCTTTATTGACTCTATGCTGTTTTCTTCTATGCCCTTATAACATTTGTTGTTATTTATAGTTTTTAATATGTATAGAATTTGTTTTGTTTTTTGGTATGGTTGAGGTAAGGGATCTAACTTTTTTTTCTCCCTACGTAAAGGTCCAGTTACTTTAAAATCTTTTATTGAATGGTTCATTCATTCTTCACTGATCTAAAATACTATTTTTATCTGGA
>NW_028040154.1:0-478 GCF_054177405.1 Leptonychotes weddellii | reverse complement strand
TGTATGTGCACATGAGTCAGCACACACAGGGGTCCCATGTATGTGCACACGACTCAGCACATGCAGGGGTCCCGTGTATCCGCGCATGAGTCAGCACACACAGGGGTCCCGTGTATCTGCGCACGAGTCAGCACACACAGGGGTCCCGTGTATCTGCGCACGAGTCAGCACACACAGGGGTCCCGTGTATGTGCACACACGAGTCAGCACACACAGGGGCCCCATGTATGTGCACACGAGTCAGCACACAGAGGGTCCCATGTATGTGCACACATGAGTCAGCACACGCAGGGGTCCCGTGTATGTGCACACACGAGTCAGCACACACAGGGGTCCCGTGTATGTGCACACACGAGTCAGCACACACAGGGGCCCCATGTATGTGCACACGAGTCAGCACACAGAGGGTCCCATGTATGTGCACACATGAGTCAGCACACGCAGGGGTCCCGTGTATGTGCACACACGAGTCAGCACA
>NW_028040153.1:0-478 GCF_054177405.1 Leptonychotes weddellii | reverse complement strand
GCCAGCCCCAAGTAGAGGGTCCCCAGGGTGCACACAACTTGCTGCACAAGGAACTGGCTATGAATTGGAGGTTCCCACAACCCCTTCCTCGAGTTCGCAGAACTCTGGGAAACATGTATGCGCTGTCACTGGTTTGTTATAAAGGGCATGAGTCAGGAAGAGCCCAGTGGAAGTGATGCATAGGGCGGGGTGTGGGGGGGAAGGTCACGGAGCTTCTGTGCCCTCTCTGGGTGTACCATCCTCCCCACGTGGGTGTGTTCACCCACCTGGAAGCTCTCTGAACCCCATAGTTTAGGGATTTCTGTGGCGGTGTCATCACGTAGGCGTGATGGATTATTAATTCAGTCTGCAGCCCCTCTCCCCTCTCTGGAGGCTGGGGGTAGGGCTGAAAGTGCCAAGCTTCTGACTGTGGCTTCGTCTTTTCTGGTGACCATCCAGAGTCACCTCAGGAGCTGTCAGGAGCCACGGGCAGAGACCA
>NW_028040152.1:0-478 GCF_054177405.1 Leptonychotes weddellii | reverse complement strand
ATGTGGAGAAAAAGGAACCCTCTTGCACAGCTGGGAATGCAAACTGGTGTAGCCACTCCGGAAAACAGTATGGAGGTTTCTCAAAAGTTAAAGAAAGAACTACCCTATGATCCAGCAATTGCAATACTGGGTATTTACCTAAATAATACAAAAACACTAAATTAAAAGGATACATGCACCCTTATATTTATAGTAATATTATTACAATAGCCAAGATATGGAAGCAGCCCAAGTGTCCATGAACTGATGAATGGGTAAAGAAGATATGGTATATATATTCAATGGAATATTATCCAGCCATATAAAAGAATGAAATCTTGCCATTTGCAAAAACATGGATAGAGCTTGAGAGTGTAATGCAAAGTGAAATAAGTCAGTCAGTGAAAGCCAAATACCATATGATTTCACTCATATGGTATATATATTCAATGGAATATTATCCAGCCATATAAAAGAATGAAATCTTGCCATTTGCAAA
>NW_028040151.1:0-478 GCF_054177405.1 Leptonychotes weddellii | reverse complement strand
TTATTTATTTGAGAAAGAGAGAGGGAGAGCACACAGGAGTAGGGGGAGGCACAGAGGGAGAAGCAGGGAGCCTGACACAGGGCTCGATCCCAGGACCCTGGGACCATGACCTGAGCCGAAGGCTGCCCCTAACTGACGGCGGCACCTGGGTGCCCCTATTTTTAACTTTTTGTACATTGATCCACTTTATCAGGTCTGGGAGATGAAGGGAACCCTCATGAAATCCAAGTTCCCAGGGGCCAAGCAAGGCCCTTATAATCTGAATATATACTATGTAAAATTTTATCCCTTTAAAAAAATTTTTAAGATTTTATTTATTTATTTGACAGAAAAAGAGAGAGTGAGCATGTGCACAAGCATGGGGAGCAGCAGGCAGAGGGAGAAGGAGAAGCAGGCTCCTTGCTGAGCAGCGAGCCAGATATGGGGCTTGATCCCAGGACCCCGGGATCATGACCTGAGTTGGAGGCAGATGCTAAAC
>NW_028040150.1:0-478 GCF_054177405.1 Leptonychotes weddellii | reverse complement strand
TTACTGTAAACTGAGTTCAGTCTTGGGTGGCGGTGAGAACTGATGTTCTAATTTTAGTCTGATCTTAATGGAAACTTCATTTGATTTTTTTGTGGTTTTCTGTTGGTTACCCTTTATTAGATTAGGATGCATTCTTCTGTTACTGGTTTAATCAGGATTTTTTTTTCTTTTTTCCTTTGTTTTCTTTCCTTTCTTTCTTGTTTTCTTTCCTTTCTTTCTTTGTTTCTTTCTTTCCTTCTTTCTCTCTTTTTCTTTCTTTCTTTCTTTCTTCTTTTTTTTATAACAGCTTTATTGGGATCTAATTCATATACCATAAACTATTTAAAACTATTGGTTCAATGGCGTTTAGAGTTGCGCAACCGTATCACAATCAATTTCAGAACATTTTCACCACTCCAAGAAGAAACCTCATATCCTTTACCCATCAACCCCCCATGTTGTTGGAAAGGGTGCTGGTGGCTTGTCTTCAGGATATGGG
>NW_028040149.1:0-478 GCF_054177405.1 Leptonychotes weddellii | reverse complement strand
TTTTAGATTTTTTAAATTTATTTGACAGAGACACAGCGGGAGAGGGAACACAAGCAGGGGGAGCGGGAGAGGGAGGAGCAGGCTTCCCAGCGAGCAGGGAGCCCGATGCGGGGCTCGATCCCAGGACCCTGGGATCATGACCTGAGCCGAAGGCAGAGGCTTAACGACTGAGCCACCCAGGCGCCCTGCCATGAGGCTTGATGTTAAGTGCTCGGAGCCTTTGGAAGTGCCACGGCGGGAGGTGGGGGGGCACTAAGGAGGTTCCCACCCAGCCTGCGGGGAGTGATGGTTGCTGCTGTCACAGAGTGCACCTGTCCTGGGCCGGCAGACTCGGCCCAGAGTGCTGGGAGGCGCGGCGGTCAGTTCCTGTAAGCTTCTTCTGGTCCTGCCGGCCAAGCCCCAAACGCAGAGCTTCAACCCAGGCATGAGTAAGGCCTGCTGGAGCAGCGGCCCGGTCCAGGCATCGGCAGGTGGGGTT
>NW_028040148.1:0-478 GCF_054177405.1 Leptonychotes weddellii | reverse complement strand
AAGGTTAATGACTTTTGTTTCCATCACCAGAGGGCGTGGATTATTACCTTTGCATCGGAAGGCAATGTGCTTAGATGGGACAGTGCCTTAGGCACAGTGTGTAACAGGTGGCAGATTGTTAGGTGCCTACTCTAGCACCCTGTCCTATTTATTATTATTTTTTAAGTAAACTCTATACCCAACACGGGGCTTGAATTTACGACCCGGAGATCAAGAGTTGCATGCTCTCAATGTTCTCTTTTGGAACAGAAGCCTGATGGGGAAAAGATGAAATTTCCCATTCTCTTTTGTAGCAAGGTGCAGCCATGGGATTAAATTCTGCCCAATAAGATTAAGAAGAAGCCTCCCCCCAAAGGGTGAAGGGATGGGGCGCCTGGGTGGCTCAGTCGTAAAGCGTCTGCCTTCGGCTCAGGTCATGATCCCAGAGTCCTGGGATCTAGCCCCGCATCGGGCTCCCTGCTCAGCGGGAAGCCTGCTT
>NW_028040147.1:0-9715 GCF_054177405.1 Leptonychotes weddellii | reverse complement strand
CTGATGAGAGAGTTGTTGCTCTTCTTTTCTTCAATCTCCTGTTGAGTTTGTAGGTGTTCAGAATGGTTTGATCCCTATCCAGCTGAATTCCTGAGAGGAGACGAAATCCAGGTCTCCTACTCCTCCGCCATCTTGCTCCGCGCCCCCTATTTTCTTTACGCCTCAAATCCTTCTTCTCTGGAGATTCTCATGGCATCTCCTTCGTGGGGTTCTTGTGATGATTACATGCACAATATTCTTAGCCCAATGGCTGTGCCATGATAATGGGTCAATAAAGTTTACATGGCAGCTTTCTGAGCAGAGGGAAGATTGGCAGGAAGGGAAAGCTTGTCCTTTTCCCATCCAGTGTTGCTCAGGACCTCGAATTAGAGGCTGCTGAAATTTATGACAGCATTTCCAAGAAGGAAAAGGTGATTTTTGAAGTGCCTAACTTACATTGCCTTACTATTGTTTCACCATTCAAAAAATCTCTTTTCCATATAATTTCAAGTTCCTCCAGGGTACAGACAGGGTTGTATGATCTTGGTGGTTCCTACCCCAGGCAGGCATCCAACGCATTCTTGTTGCTGGGGGTGGGGGTGAGGGTGAGGTGGGAACAGAGGACAAAGGAGCCAGGGTGAATAGTAGCATTCAAGCCTCCCTGCGAGCAAGTAATGGTCTGGAGGAGGGATTATCGCTATACATTGGTGGTGGTGGAGTTCTATGAGGCTTAGACATGAGGAGGGAAGGAAAGAGAGGGCACCTTAATCAGGTTTTCCTTCTTAGAAAAAAGGGCAAAATGGTGGCAGCACCCACAGTCAAAATGGAACTTGAAGGAGAAGCATGAGTTAGAAGGAATGTGACCAGTTTGTTTGGCCTCCACTCTATCCACTCTTGGATGCCCAGGGTCTGCACATTGTAAATACGAAAACATTTTCAGAATGCAGCAAGTGCAGATGCAGAATTGTTCTTCAAGGAACAATTTTAGTTTCCATGAAATTCAAGTAATGTAAATATATTTACAGCCTATTTCGTACCTGGCAAAAAAGTTCAATGCTTGTAATTATAATAGTTATCACTTCCTTAGCTCTTCATATATTCTAGGGTTTGGGCCAGGTACTTTATAAACATCATTTATAGTCCTCAAGCTACACTGAAAATTGAGTATTGTGATGCCGGTTTTACACAGCAGAGACCTGTGATGAAGGAAGTCAATAAAGGGAAAGAGGATGAAATTGAGCCACATCTGTCTGACACCAAAGCTTGTGCACGCAGCCACATCGGGCTGCTGATGCCTGCAAATTCACCACTTTGATCTTTTGATCTAGAATCTGTACTGAGATTTCCTTAATACTTGTATTTTATGCCACTGATGCATGGTCTTCCTGACTTCTCTGTCATTATTTCTTCCATCTATTTTGGACCTCTCATTTAAGCAGTTGAATCTAGAAGTCTTCTTTTTGAACCTGAGCAGGAAAACGTGAATAGAATAAGACAGACGACGGTGCCATATCTATACATATTTTTTCTGGTTCCTGGATTGTGCTGGACTTTTCTAGCGATAGAGAAAGGGGTTCCCAGTTGTATGATGATGAGAAGCAAAAAAGCCAATCTGACATACAAATCTCTCTTTTGTAAAAAGTTTTCTCTTCTGTAAGAATCGGTCAAACTTGGCTATAACTCTCTTGGATTCTGATGCTGATAATCTATATACACAAAGCTTATCCAGGAGTGCTAATTCAAGAGTTCACTGTCAGTAATTAAAACATTTAACTGGAAGTAGTCTGCAGGATAAGAGGAAGGTTCTAGGAAATGTGAAATAATACTCAGGAGGTCGGTTAGGAGAGAGGTGAGAGAAAGACTGAGCAGGAGAAGCTTCTGGGAAGGGCACACCATAGTACATGCCATCTGCCAAGGTGACAGCCCAAAGCATGGGCTTCCAGAAGGAAAAGAAGTACAGAGAGTGGGTAGGGGTACTGAAGACAGGCTCTCCGCCAGCCAGCCCCACCCTCTACTCCTATACCCCCAACCTCTTTCCTATTACAAACTGTTTCTCTTTGATGAGTTTAACCAGAGTCCAGCAAGAAATGAAACCAAGGGAGCAGAAAAAGCCAGAGGAATGAGAAGGAGCAAGAAGAACTTGCAGCCTCTCTGCAGCCATACTGTCTTAATAGCTCTTTGAACTTGCAGGGACACTTCCAATATGTACATTCTAATATACAAATCCTGAAATACGTGAAAGACCTCAGTAGCAAGGAGAAGGGGACATGATTTTGCAGAGTGTAGATGAATAATAATGAAAGCCACCAGAGCAGTGCCATAAAGTGTGAGAGCTTACAAATGGACGTGCAGTAATAACAAGGTGCTAGGGATATAATATCAATCGAGTAAGGGGGACTGTGAGCTTTATCACATGTGAGTCTACCCAGAATAATACAAGATGGCTATGAAAAGATCAGGACCATAGAAAATGTGGATCTGCAGACAAGAATCTTTTTTGTCTTTCTGGATTTCAACAGATCAGCTGGACAGTCCTGAGAGGCACAGAAAAAGATAAATAGAAGGTCCAGGTTGGACCCTCCATCCCGAATCCCGAACTTATGGCCCATCACTGATGAACAACACTCTTTTTTCTTCGAGTGAGCCTGACCTGGAATGCCCAGACTAAAGAGAAGAAATGACCTTAATTTTTATAAAGAGACCGAGGAAGGATAAAATCACAGATAGCCTAATGGACTCATTTAATTGTAAGACAATTTACATTATTAAGAGTGTCTTTCTTATTATTATTTCAAATACTTCCCAATATGGATTGAACCCACATAGATTTAGGTAACGCTAATTCAAAAGGAACAGTTACACTCTCTTTGAGATAATCTTCCTATTATGAGAAAGGAAAAAATAGAAAACATCAGTGCTTCCTACAAAGTCTTATTTTTACCTGGTCCTATGCTTGTATTTCTAGTTAAGTGAAGGCTTTCAGTGAGAGAAAGGTCTCAGGGCCTGTTAGATTAATTTTTTTCATTTTCCGTTTCTCTCCACTAGCTCCATGAGGGAAGGGATTTTGTTTTGCTGTGTTGTGTTTACTGCCAAATTCTAGGAGTCTAGAAATAGTGCCTCACACATAATAGATATTCAGTAAGGAAATAATGAATTGGACTTGCAATGTCATCTAATCACTCTCCCTACCTCCCATTTACTCTTCTACAATCCACCCTTAACTCTGAAGACAGAGTGTTCTTTCCAAACCAGGAATCTTGATAACAGGCCTCTCCTTTCTCAAACTTCTCAAAGAATGCATATGATCTAGAATAAAATCTTTATTCTTCAAGAAGCTATTCATGGGCCTCTGTGATCTGGCACCGTCAGTTTCCAAATTCACCTGCTATAGTCTTGTGCCTCCTGCACCAGGACGGCGGTCTTCCTACCAATTCCCTTCTTATCTTGACAAACTCTTACTTGTCCTTCAAGACTCAGAAAGAGTGTCACTCCTTCTGGGAAGTCTTCTCAGACTAACCTCAACTTTGGGTTATTTACTTTGGCACTATCTAATGCTTCTATCAACATGGTCATAATACACTGGGATGATAGACTTGTATGTTTGTGTTCCCTACTACTGTGTTCCCTAAACTTACCTCTGGGTCAAGTGCTGTGGCTTCATCACTACTATATTTCCAGCTCCAGAAAACGTGTTTGCCACAAAATCAACACTCAATAAATATTTAGGAATAGGAACCCTGAAAAGGGACTGTGGAATTAGCAGCATCACAAAGTTTTTAATCAAATGTTCATTTTGGCTTATAAATCTTGATGTTGTTTTAAAAAAAACACACTGAGGATTTTTCCAAGTTTTATCTATTAAGTTCTACAAGGTACACAGTGTACTTTCAGAAATCATTAGTTCTCATTTTTTTTTATTGTGGTAAGAAACATATAAAATTTACTATTTTAACCATGTCAAAGTGTGCAATTCAGTGGCGTTACATCACATAATGTTGTGCAACCATCAGCATTTCCCCCTTCACGAACTTGTTCATCATCCCAAACAGAAAAGCTGTCCCCCTTCAGTAATAACTCCCCATTCCCTCTGCTCCCAGCCAATGGCAACCTCTCTTTTAGTTTCTAGCTCTACGGACTTTTCTATTCTAGGGACCTCAGGTAGGTGGAATCCTACCACGTGTGGCCTTTGTGTCTGGCTACTTTCCCTCAGCATAACGTTTTCAAGGTTCATGCATTCTGTAGCATGTGTCACAATTTCAGCCCTTTTAAGACTGAATAACATCCCGTTGTATGGATATACCACATTTTGCTCATCTATTCCTCTATTGATAGACATTTGTGTTGTTTCCACATTTTGGCTATTGTGAATAATATTGCTGTCAACATGGGTGTAGTACAAGTCTCTGTTTGAGTCCCTGCTTTCCCTAATTCTTTTGGATATACACCTAAGAATGGAATTGCTGGATCATAAGGTATTTCCGTTTAGCTTTTTGAGGAAATGCCAAACTATTTTCCTCAGTGGCTGGGACATTTTACCTTCCCACCAGTAATGTACAGGGTTCCAATTTCTACACATCCTCACCAACACTTGTTATTTGCCATTTTTAATAATGGCCATCTAGTGGGGATGAATTAGTGGCATTCCGTTGGCCCCAAAATTCAAGTTTTTGCCATATTTATATTTTCAACTTTGAGAATGAAATGTAAGTGATAAATAGCTATGCTTAAGTTGTGAAATATTATAAATTCACTATTATTTATGAAACTCTGTCCTCCAGCCTAGGTACAGTTTTGAACAAAGTAAAGATATAATATACAAGTAGAAAGTAGGGGGTGGGGGAGGATGATAATATTCTCATGACCTGCCCATTCAGCAATGTGAGTTAATAACCTTCACAATGCAGTCCACGGGCACTTCTGAAAACATATTTAATTGACAAATGTATGAAGCAGGACCATTCTAGTAATGGTTTCCAGTTGAAATTGCTTCCATATTTTGCATTAGCTTGAGCATTTTTATCATTTCAAGGATGGAAAAAAGCTTACAGAAAACCACATATATGCAAATGCTGTGGATGTTAAAATATGCATAGAAAATGTTGCTTATTTTTATAAAACTTTTTTACAGCATATTAAGGCAAAACCAATGTTATTGCAATATTAAAGTTCAAAATTTCAGCAATCTATTAAGGCCCCTGGAGGAACATTAGTTACAGCGGGGAACTCCAGCATTTGAGAGGGCTGCCAAGGGCAAGACTGCTCTCTCAGACTTCACGGAGGGAAGCATTTCATTTCATATGAGGGATTTCATAAAAGTGACTCTACAGCCCTCTTCCAAGGCAATCAGATATTCAGAATTGATTGATTTTAACTTGACCTTAGTGTCCTAAAATGAGTCAACAAGCTGACAGCGGGATTCCCGTGAGACAAGTAGTAAGAAGAGGACCATCCCTTACGTTACATGCTGGTACCGTATGAAGTCTTCTTCTCTGCAGCTGCAAGATTTAGTGAATTTTGCCATACAGCTATCGAACACAAGCCTCCACTGAACCCCGTGCCCTGTGAGGTAAGCGTGGCTGACACTGCCATCGCCAGTTGCGCAAGGCAGACCCCCCGGCCCAGAGATGGGGACTCTCGGCCCCCTGGTTCACAGAGCTGCTCACCAGATGGGCAGGTGGTAGAGGAACAGATGCAAAGGCTCTGCAGAGAGACAGACTGAAGTCCAAATCCCAGCCCTGGCATGCTCTCCTTGTTTCCCGGGAAAGACTCCTTCCGTTCTTTCAGCCTCAGTTTCATCTCCATAAAATGGCGTTAAGAGCATCTATCTCGTAGGGTTCTTTTAAGACTAAATATTCATTCTGTTTATTCTGAGCAATTCTGTTACATTTCTCCCATCCACGTCCTGGTCAGACATTAATCAATCACAGCACACTTTCACACAGAGTGGAGAGCAACCTTGGAATCCTTCTCAGGCTAGCGTTCTGGGCTTCTATACCAACTGAACAGAAGAGGTAGGTGACAAGAGGCGGACTTGTCACCCTGGGCCTCAGAGCTACGTTCACTGCTGCCTGTGTTGCTCTTTTCATCCATCCCTCAGGAACACTCTATCAGCTTACATGCAAGTCTGAGTCACTTGGTAGTCTGAGACTTTTGCTTAGACCTCCCACTTCCTCCTTCCTCCTCTCCACTGCTCTCTACTGCTAAGGTGACCTATTCCCGTGTGTCTGCGACACGATCCCTGAGTCTGCAAGAGGCAAACAGAGGAGAAGTTAAACAGTTAAATGGAAAAGAAGAGTGAGATAGGAAAAAATATCCAGACCAACATGGGTCTTTGTTATTTGTTTTCTATTTTTCTGGTTCTTCTGACATTTTTCATGTGAGGAGTTATGCCAAGTACCGGCATTCATTGAAATAGTCAAATCCCTCAGTCTGAAGGTTAACTGTTATACCAGTATTTGTAGAAAAAACCCAGAGGCACTGCTGTGTTCAAGGTCACCCCGTGAGACATAAATGAAAGTGGCAGACAGCTTGAGTTGGGCATCTTGATGAAGTAGAGGTTATAAAAATGGATTGTTGCGTTTTAACCTCTAAATAATTTTTTGAAGTAGTCAACTCTTCTTTTAGACTTTAATCTCATGATCAAAGAACATACCTTTTCTTACTACTTCAGAAGTGAAGTTTCATTTTTCCTGAGTTACACTGGGAAGAAAACATGAGTTCTTATTTGCCCTAATGATAAACAAAGGAAATGCTATCCTCCCTGATCTCTCAGGCTCCAAAGTGGCTGAAAGGATTTTACTGAAACTGTGAAACAAAACAAAAACAGCTATCCCATTGGGTTTACCAAATATTTGTTAGCAACTGGCTTAAAAATCTTTATTTGGATCTCTTCTTGCCTCGGAATGTTTCCTGACTTAGAATCGGTGTTCGGATTATGAACAGTTTCCTTATTCAACCCTTACACGTGCTCTGGCAACTTTAAGCTTACACCCATGCTTCGTGTCTTACTGTCTCCAAGATTCATTTGTCGTAAGAACTTGTCCTGGGGCACATTTCCTCCAGGGGCTCCCCATATAAGACACAGATGAAAAGTGAATACAGTGTCATCTTGAAGCCTAGACATAATTAATCAGGTCTACTTCTTAATACCTAGAGGTTGAGGTAAAGAGCAGGGGAGACACAGTGTACTATATTGTAAGCCCTCCATAAATGGCTATAGATGCGGACTACGAGGGCAGGTGCTGACACTACTCCGTTTGAGGGTCTCAGTGGATTCATGCCAACGGAAGACCCTAAGAAGCCCCTCCTGACCCTGAGACTACCCACTGGGCTGCGGAACCCAATCACGGCTGTTCTCTATGAGTACCATTTGGCTCTTGCTCTACAGAGAACACATCACTCCAGGGATAAGGAGGATGTTTTAAAAGTTTCATTCCTGTGTCTGAAATGTCTTCGTGAGTCGAAGGAACATTTACAGATAAAAACAGACATTTGTTTCTCAATAGTCACAGTTCAAAATGGCATGTACAAGTCTCCCTGCGGTCATTTTTGAAACTTAAAAAGCTTTTCATGTTGCTTTTTAAGCAGAAAAGCAACTGAAAATGAAGGAAAGCATTTAGCATTCCAAAATAGTGGACTGAGTGTTGGCGCCCATAATCAAATAACCCAGTCCGCAGTGACTGGAGGCCGAGTCTGGGAACTGGTAAAAGACCCACTTTGCAGATAGGCCTCGATTCTGGTTATCACGGGGGAGGACTCTGGGGAAAATGAGGAAAGACAAGTTTATCTTTAGTATTTCCTGCACTGTGGCACAGTGGAAAAGAACACGGGCTTTGGAATCCAACAGATCCGTGTTTTCATTTTAGCTCTACCACTAATTAGCTGAGGGCCCTGGATAATTATTTTAAGCCCCTAAACCTCCATTTCTTCAGAGCTAATGGAAGGAACTCTGATACCTACTTTGCAATCTTTGTGTGAAATAAGATATGGGATAAATGACAGTACTAGCACATAAAAGGTACACAATGGGTGGCCAATCCCTTCCTTGCCCTCTCCCCACCCCCACAGCCACTGAGAGCCCACTCATGGCAGCCTTCCTGGGCCTTACCGAGCGGAACTGTAGGATGGCATTCCCAAGAAAGTTTACTGCACGGTGGTTTAACTGTGTCCTTGGATCCTTGTCTCTGAGAGCGAGGCTAACCCAAACTCTCCACTGTTATACCCTTACACAGAGCTCGTGGATCATCAAAATGGGTGCCCATGGGTTGACCTCTCACTCCCGCCAACTAAGTGTAACATTTTACTAGAGCCTTCACAAAAAGTGTCTTAATCCAAAGAATTGGCTGCAATGGGGGGAAATTCAGGCAAAGCAGGGAGTTAGATTAAGAATGGGGTCACTGTTCAGTATTCATCTTTCAAAGCACAGACACGAGATCCTCCCTTCTACTTCCACACACAGGGCTGAGCTCTGGTGTCAGCACTGTGATGTTTATGGTGCCCTAATGGAAGAATAGTAAGACTAGTGACCAAGGGTTTGCAGTGCCTCTTCTGGAGGTCTCCCTGACTCTAGGCCTCTGCTTACCCTAGGCTCTTGAAGTTGCAATACTTAAGTCCAGCCAGGAGCTAGGAATATTCCAGATTTCTAGGAGGGCCAATAAGGACCCTCCACCTAAGGAATTTTCAGTCTCTGTATCCCTCTGGTCCAGCAGCTGGCCCTGCTCTGGTCTTATACCAGACCGGCCTCTGGTGCTGGCCTTCTCCTCTGTTCTACCCTGAAGCTCCACCCTGCCCCTCACTTTCGGTAACCAAGTTCCTGTTTGGTGGCTCCATGATGAACTCCAATCCTCCTTGTTTGATGTTCCTCTAAGGTTATCATCTCAATTCCCTTCCACCCAGACCAGCCTTTCCACTTCCCATTCTCTTAGAGCCCAAGGTTCTGTCCTTGACTTCCATCCCACCAATAAAGAGCATACTTGGTTGAGGGAGGTGCTGAGTCATCAATGTCAATGAAACCATGGGCCTGGCAGATTTAAGTAAGAAGTACCTTCTCCTACTAGAAAAATGTATACTAAAGATTGAAAAGGCAGAAGAACCAATGGTGAAAAGCTTTAGTATTGGTATCAGACAGATCTGGAGTTGAAGCTGTGAATGAATTAGATATGGCCCTACCAGTGTCAGCGATATCCTTACCTTACTCCTGCTCTGATTGCCTCATCTCAAAACTCGGAGTAGTAATATTTATCTTACAGGGTTATTGCAAGCGTGAAATCACAAATGAAGAAAATCAGCACCCTGCCAGACAGAGTAAATGCTCAAAAAAAATCAAGATGTTTCCATTAGTGGTAGCATTATGGTTATTTAGGGATAGGCATGCATGAACCCCAAAGAGGAGATATCTGCCAATCAACAGTGATATGTCCACAGATGGAGATGGCAAAGGTCAGACAGCTTGTATTCTTTTTTTTTTTTTTTTAATTTTATTTTTTTTATTCTTATGTTAATCCCCATACATTACATCATTAGTTCTAGATGAAGTGTTCCATGATTCATTGTTTGTGCATAACACCCAGTGCTCCATGCAGAACGTGCGCTCCTCAATACCCACCACCAGGCCAACCCATCCTCCCACCCCACTCCCCTCTAGAACCCTGTTTGTTTTTCAGAGTCCATCGTCTCTCATGGTTCGTCTACCCCTCCGATTTCCCCCGCTTCATTCTTCCCCTTCCGCTACCTTCTT
>NW_028040146.1:0-478 GCF_054177405.1 Leptonychotes weddellii | reverse complement strand
TGATGAATCACTAAATTCTAACCTGAAACTAATATTACACTGTATGTTAACTAAGTGGAATTTAAATACAAACTTGGAAAAAAAAATCACATCATTTGACAGTCCAGTAAGACTCAGTGTTGGGGCACCTGGGTGGCTCAGTCGTTAAGCGTCTGCCTTCAGCTCAGGTCATGATCCCAGGGTCCTGGGATCGAGCCCCACATCGGGCTCCCTGCTCGGCGGGAAGCCTGCTTCTCCCTCTCCCACTCCCCCTGCTTGTGTTCCCTCTCTTGCTGTGTCTCTGTCAAATAAATAAATAAAATCTTTAAAGAAAGAAAATAAGACTCAGTGTTAAGAAGTGTAGGTTAAGTAGTTAATGACTCATACATACATTTATTATGGCATTTATTATGGCTTAAAGATTTTGAGTCAGGTGTTTCAATATAATGTGGTGTGCACTTTTTTTGTAGCTAAGCTATTTCTCTATCACTGGTAGACT
>NW_028040145.1:0-478 GCF_054177405.1 Leptonychotes weddellii | reverse complement strand
GGCCATGGGTCTGGGCCTGGGTCTGTGGGGTGGCCCAGAGTTTTCCTAAATCCTCCGTGGGTGTGGTGGGCTGACCCTGCACAGACAGCTGGAAACCGGAGAGAGGCGTTCCCTCTCCTCTGTCCACACAGAGAACACGCACTGAACACCCACCGGGGCACACAAGGTGAGCGGGATGAGCCCCGTCCTGCCGGGGGACAGCGGGCGGAGCGCTCCGCGTGCGTGTGCACGGACAGGTGCAGGGCCGCGGCGTGCTGGGGGCGTCCTCCCCGTCATGTCCCCGTTTGCTGACGAGGACGCCTTTGCAGGCATCCCTTCCGGCTTTTCCGTGGACGTCCCTCCTGGCCTCTGTGTGTGTCCGCTGGATTTGGGATGATGCTCCATTGAAATACCTCAAGGTGGGGTTGCAAAACTTTGTGTCCCCCCAGTACCTAGGACCCACAGTGAGGGACGCTGGAGACTCGTCGTCATGATCTTG
>NW_028040144.1:0-478 GCF_054177405.1 Leptonychotes weddellii | reverse complement strand
GTTGTCCCGCCTTCTAGGGCAACATTCGCACAAGGGTCATCAATGCCGTGTTGATTTTCCTAGTTAGGCTCCCAGGCTTCTCAAATATTCTGCTGTCACCCACTATATCCACTAAGAATGCTCTCGGCTACACAAGTAATGGACCCTGAGTGAGCGATGAAGACAGTCTGTTGTCTCTCCCACGAGGTGACCCACGGGGGCAGCCGAGCTGAGCTGCCACGTCTGATCTCCCCGTCGCTTCGCCTTCCCGAGCGTCCGCAAACACAAGACACCTCTCTGGTGCTTTGTGTCACATCTACCCCGCATGCCAGGATGAACGAGACCCTGGCTGGGATCCCGGACAAGCAGAGCCTCTGTCAACAGAGACTCGGCCGGAACGGGGCCACACAGCCGCTCCCCCCGCAAGGGCGGCTCCAGGAGTGGGGGCGGTCGTGACCGCTGAATCCGCGCCTGTGCCCAGAGCTAGGCCCACGGCTGC
>NW_028040143.1:0-478 GCF_054177405.1 Leptonychotes weddellii | reverse complement strand
GGGCCATTGCTCTTCCAGCAGGGACCTAACAAGCAGCAGATCTGGGGAGACTCCCCTTCCTCCCCTGGGAGGAGTGGCACGGGTGCGCACCACAGGGATCTGCTGGGTTTGGAGACTCCACACGAGGTCATGTGCCAGAGACAGAAACACTCGGTCACAGGCCTGGTAAGCAAGGAGTCGGGTGGGAGACCGGGGAGATGGGAGTGATTGTCTGCTTTTCTCTGGGGCTCACTGAGGAGTGGGGCCCCAAGTTCTCAGCTCCTCCGGGGCTGAGATTAGGAGGTAGCCATTTTCACTCTTGTCCTCCAAAGTTGTGCGGAAAGCTTGCAGGGAACAAAGGCTCCCAAGAGCAAACCCGAGCAAGGCAGGGCAATTCTGCCTCCGGGAAAGAATTTGAGAACCCCTGCCACAGGCACCTCCCCCAGAAGATCAGCAAGAACAGCCAGCCAAGACCAAGTTTACCGATCAATGAGAATGG
>NW_028040142.1:0-478 GCF_054177405.1 Leptonychotes weddellii | reverse complement strand
TTGCAGCCCAGGGATAAATCCCACTTTGTCGTGGTGAATAATCCTTTTAATGTACTGTTGGATCCTATTGGCTAGTATTTTGGTGAGAATTTTTGCATCCATGTTCATCAAGAATGTTGGTCTGTAATTCTCCTTTTTGATGGGGTCTTTGTCTGCTTTTGGGATCAAGGTAATGCTGGCCTCCTAAAATGAGTTTGGAAAATTTCCTTCCACTTCTATTTTTTGGAATAGTTTCAGAAGAATAGGTATTAATTCTTCTTGAAATGTTTGGTAGAATTACCCTGTGTAGCCATCTGGCCCTGGGTTCTTGTTGTTGGGAGATTTTTGATGACTGCTTCAATTTCCTTCGTGGTTATAGGTCTGTTCAGGTTTTATATTTCTTCCTGGTTCAGTTTTGCTAGTTGATACATCTCTAGGAATGCGTCCATTTTTTTCAGATTATCTAATTTGCTGGCATAGTGTTGCTCATCATATGTTC
>NW_028040141.1:0-478 GCF_054177405.1 Leptonychotes weddellii | reverse complement strand
TTTTTTTTTTTAAATTTTATTTATTTATTCGACAGAGACAGAGACAGCGAGAGCAGGAACACAGCAGGGAGAGTGGGAGGGCGAGAAGCAGGCTTCCTGCTGAGCAGGGAGCCCGATGTGGGACTCGATCCCAGGACCCTGGGATCATGACCTGAGCCGAAGGCAGACGCTTAACGACTGAGCCACCCAGGCACCCTCTAATATTTATTTTTAATTCATGTCATTCAATGGTATTCTCTTTTTTTAAATGGTTAAAAGTATTCCATTTTATTGAACCATAATAGTTTATTAATTAATTCCCTATTATTGGACATTTGGATTGTAGTCAATGAACCTAAACAAGGCTATCATTCAATTCCTTGTAGCAACATCTTTGTATACAAATATATCTCTTCAGGATAAATTCCTTGAAATTGAATTGTTTGTTCAAAGTATAAGGACTCTGGAAGGTATTCATTATTCACTCATCATCAATGAA
>NW_028040140.1:0-478 GCF_054177405.1 Leptonychotes weddellii | reverse complement strand
TTTTCCATCTTGTCATTTTGTCCAGAGGAGAATAGATGAATGAGAGAACAAAATGCTAACAGGGTAACAACAACCCCACAGAAATATACACTAAACAAATCAGAAGAGACCTGAAACCGGGGGAAAAGAAAGGGAAAGAAAGAAAAAAGAAAAAAGAAAAGAAAAAGAAAAAGATAAAAACAAACAAACAAAAACCAAAAAATAAAACAGAATATGATCAAATATGATCAGGCTGGTGCATAGATCAGTGCCACACAGTAGATTTGGGGCATATTTTGCTCTGTTAGAAGAAAGTGTCTCCCAAACTTTTAAAGAAAGAAAAACTTACATATGTACAGAAATAAGGGTTAATATGATGAAGGTATGGAATATGACTTCCAGAAAGTGGTTGCTTTTCTGTTCAGAGAGTTGCTGCTATTCTTTTCTTTGATCTCCTGTTGAGTTTGTAGGTGTTCAGAATGGTTTGATCCCTATCTAG
>NW_028040139.1:0-478 GCF_054177405.1 Leptonychotes weddellii | reverse complement strand
CACCTGGGTGGCTCAGATGGTTAAGCGTCTGCCTTCGGCTCAGGTCATGATCCCAGGGTCCTGGGATCGAGTCCCACATCGGGCTCCCGGCTCAGCGGGGAGCCTGCTTCTCCCTCTGACCCTCTCCCCTCTCATGCTGTTTCTCTCTCGCTCGCTCTCTAAAAAATAAATAAATAAAATCTTTAAAAAAAAAAAAAAAAAGAATTATGTCCCAGGCAGAATTAGTCATTGATTTTTCTGTGCTCCTAGAAGACTCTTCTATGTTTGTTACACCAGCAATCTTATTATCTTGCTTTGTTGTATGTCCTCATCTCTCGGCCATGATCTTTTCTAGATAAGGAATATTGTCTTTGTGTGCCCTGTAATTAAAACAGCTAGCTAATAAGCACATGGTGAGTGTTCTATAAATACATGCTAACCAATAAATTATAATTACAAAGATGCTTTGGTTTCAATCTTAATGACTTAATGTTGATAT
>NW_028040138.1:0-478 GCF_054177405.1 Leptonychotes weddellii | reverse complement strand
TTGGATTTGGAGGTATAAATTTTTATTTATTTGTAATTCTGTAGATCAGTGTTTGATAATATGACCTGTATAATTTCATTTTTCCCCATTTTTTTATTGTGGTAAAATACACATAACATAAAATTTACCATCTTAACCATTTTAAGTGTATAGTTCAGTAGTATTAAATACACTGATAATGTTGTGCAATCATCACCACCATCCATCTCTAGAACTGTTTTCATCCTATAAAACTAAAACTCTATACCCATTAAACAATAACTCCCCATTCCACCCTCTCCCCAGTCCCTGCCAACCACGATTCTACTTTTGTCTCTATGATTTTGATGACTCTAAGTACCTATTATGTAAGTGGAATCATACAGTACTTGTCCTTTGTGATTGGTTTATTTCATTCAGTATAATGTCCTCAAGATTCATCTATGTTGTAGCAAATGTCAGAAGTTTCTTCCTTTTTAAGGCTGAATAACATTCCATC
>NW_028040137.1:0-478 GCF_054177405.1 Leptonychotes weddellii | reverse complement strand
TTGAAAATAATTTGTTATTGTTAAGGGATATTTCCAAACCAAATGAGGGCTATTTTTCTCCCCCTATTGAAGATTGGAAAGCTATATCCTTGAATACTTCGTGAATAAAAGTTCTCTTCTGTCTTTCATAAAGAGAATGCCTTTTTTTTTATTCTTATGTTAATCCCCATACATTACATCATTAGTTTTAGATGAAGTGTTCCATGATTCATTGTTTGTGCATAACACCCAGTGCTCCAGGCAGAATGTGCCCTCCTCAATACCCATCACCAGGCTAACCCATCCTCCCACCCCCCTCCCCTCTAGAACCCTCAGTTTGTTTTTCAGAGTCCATCGTCTCTCATGGTTCGTCTACCCCTCCGATTTCCCCCGCTTCATTCTTCCCCTCCTGCTACCTTCTTCTTTTTTTTTTTCTTAACATATATTGCATTATTTGTTTCAGAGGTACAGATCTGAGATTCAACAGTCTTGCACACTT
>NW_028040136.1:0-9716 GCF_054177405.1 Leptonychotes weddellii | reverse complement strand
TTTTTTTTAAAGATTTTATTTATTCATTTGAGACAGAGAGAATGACAGAGACAGAGAGCACATGAGAGGGGGGAGGGTCAGAGGGAGAAGCAGGCTCCCTGCCGAGCAGGGAGCCCGATGCGGGACTCGATCCAGGGACTCCAGGATCATGACCTGAGCCGAAGGCAGTCGCTTAACCAACTGAGCCACCCAGGCGCCCTCAATTTCCATTTTAGTAAGAGTACTTCATTTGCAGTTGGGAAGGGACATTTGGTGGGGCCAGAGTGACTTTATATTATAATGCTAGATATTATGATACTAGATAATATCCAAGACACTATGAGACCAAACACTGCGGAGGTGGAGATAGTCATATTAAGTTGAATATACAGAATCTAATGACAGCTCCAAAAGAAGGGGTAAAAGGTACAAAAGTAGTCTAAATTGCTTCCATAATTTCTGGGTTTAGCCACTTGTTAGTTTACAATGTCATAAATTAATATAGGAAATAGTGAGAACAAGCATGTTTCACATTTGGCTTGCTTAGTTTACATACCTATGGGAGGGTTAGGAGAAGATGTAAAGTGCTTAGTTACATATCTGTCTGGAACACAGGATAGTGACCCAGACTAGAGATACAGATTTAGGAGCCTTCAGAGTATGACTAGTCAACCAGGGAATGGATGAAACAATCCAGGGAGGCATTTTAGATTGGGGAGTTGGGAGGAAAGAAGGACAGGAAAGGGAAAGAAAACAGATGTGTGGGTTGAGAAGGAATATTCATAAGTAAACAATAAAACTGGTTTTGTAGAAGCAAACTAGGAAAAAGTTTTAAATGCGCAAAGCACAAGTGAAAAAGGCTGAAATAATTCACTCTAATAGACAATTTTCAGGGGTGAAAGATACCAGATTACAGTAGGCTGGATGCTAATTAGAAAGTATAGGACCAAGATTTTTAGTTTGTTTGATACTGAGATACAAAGAAGCAAAGAGGGGAGGGGGAAATAAATCATAGAAACTGGTACAAAAGAGAAACCAGAAATTTTACTTATCCGGTAGCTTAATTTTATGTTCATAAACATCCAATATTTATTCTGCACTAGGTATTTATCCTCACTGAGTATACAAATCAAATGACCACATTTTTCATTCTATTCAGTAGGAACTGCTTGGGTGGAATCTGAGTTAGTTTATTCAGTTTCAGGATCAGAAGTTTTCTGCTTAGGGAGGTAGTGAAGAATGACAAAATAACAATACACAAGAACTGAATTGGAAATAAGCAGGTAGGTTAAAAACAGACCCAGAAAATAGGTTTCATACTATTATTCTTGCAGAAAAGAGAATCAAAAATACTCTAACACGTTAAAATATCCTGTCCTTTACTTTTTATCTACTTTATAATTCCGAACACAAAAATATCATGAAAAGTGGGAATGAGAATCATATACAGAGTCCCTAACATTTGGTAAGAATTTATTATGTGATTCAGATGGAGCTACTGTTTTTATATTTCAGTAATTTTTTTTACATTTTATATATATTTTCTTATGTATCATTTCATTTGATCTTACTGACAAATAAGTAATTAGAATATCACCTTTTTGTTTTAGGTAAAGAAATTAAGGTTTCAGAACCCCAGGGAGTTGATTATCATTCTAGAGTACGATGCTTGAAAATTATATAAGAAAAATAAGACTACAGACATTACTAATATAGGCTCCCAATTTATTCAAGTTTAAGGGAAAAAGTAAGCAAAAGATATATTGGTATTTAGCTTATCATGAATTTCCCAGTACACATTCCTATTAGTTTAATGGTTCTTTTAAAATGGGCATTTAAAGTAGGAAACAAAAGATATCCAGGAAAGAAGACTATGGAGGAGTTATACATGGAGGTGGGCATGGATGATGAATCATGCTCACCAAGTATAGAAGTGCTTGCTGAGTCTTTGAAATATTCTGTGCAATTAGTTTATTAGAGACAATTGCAAGATCATTCTTTGCCATGGTCTTGTGTCTGCATTTCTGCTTGTGTCCTCCAAGTTATGATTTAATATTAAACATACTTTGATATATATTTAATCTTAGGAAAAAATGAATTTAAGTTTAGAATCATTCTTCAGCATAGCCCACTTTTCTTCAGATGTATTCTAGCCTTTTAATTTAGGATGATGTAGTTGTAAGAGGACTGGAATTATATTTAGATTTTCCCTTTCCAGATGCCACTTTTACCTCTTATTACATAAGCTTGGGCAAGACACTTGAATTATTTTTATCCATAATTTTAAGCTTGATTATTTTTATCCATAATTTTGAGAATACAATAGCTATTTTGACTATTTCACTGGGCTATACTAAAATTCAGATGAGATAATGGATGCATCATTAATAGAAGATATATTGGGAGTGACATGGTATAATGGTAAAGAGTGCAGGCTGAAGAACCAAATTCTGGGTATAAATACTGATTTTGCCACTTTCCAGCTATGTACCCTTAGCAAGTAACTTAGTCTTTTTGCACCTCAGTTTTCTTCTCTGTAAAATAAGTATACTACTTGTTCTGACCTTATGTGACAGTGAGGTAAAAGGAAATACTCTACTTGATGCTCTTAGAACTGTACCTAGAGTATAGTAAGAATTATTCAAGTGTTTGATGATGATAATGATGTGTCAGACACTCTGATACAGTGATGAAGAACTCACAATCATTTATTTCAGCAGGAAACTTGGGGAGATCTAAAAGCTCAAAATTGTAATACTGAAACTCTGTTCATAAAACCTGATATTTCTGAAATTTAATTTATGAAGTCTACAAATCAGTTTAAGCCTCCTTAAGTAACTTGTAGGCTAAATCAAAGTGTAAGCAGGTTGAGCCACTTTAGTGGCTTTCTTTTGACAGAATCCCCCTATCTCCAGACTTTAAATCCCTAGGAGGCAATGGGGTGTCCTGAGGAGGTCCAGGATCTGCCTCAAGTGATGTTATATTGAGATCTTCTCATCTGTAAACAAACTCACTGAATAACCTAATTAGGTCTAACAGGATAAAATTTAATGCTTTAGTGATTCTTTTATGTGTAATGCTACAATTGAAAGTGCAATCTTTGTGACTTTAAAGATATGACCAAATGTAGTAAGAGTAGGTGTAAATTAATGATTTCATATTTGAAATACTGAACATTATCTAAACAATAGCCTATATTTTCCTTTTGTTTCCATTAAAGTGCCTCTTATTAATTATCTGATTGCTTTTGAAACAAAACAGAGTCTATATAATGGCTAACACCACCTGCTACACAATTAAGGCCTTAAATGACTCTCAAAATGGCATTAGATATTTTAACTGCTACACACTGTGAAACATGTGCTAGCATAAAAACAGAATGTTGTGTATATATTCCAGATATCACAAAAATGTAACAGGATTGTTAAAGATTTAGATACTCAAACAGGTGCTTTAAACAATCTCTTTCTTTCCATTAGTGACTGGTTAAACTCCTAGATGGGAGAAAGATTTTGGTTAACTTTTAAGGGTCTCTTTGTTGGACTTCCATTCTCATAGTCATATCAATTGATGTAGGAAAATGTTGGGGTTCAGAGCCAACAGCCAGGAAAGAATTCTTGAGACATCTTTGGTACAAAAAGAGGGTTTTATTAAAGCACAGAGACAGGACACTTGGGCAGAAAGAGCTGATCTGTGGTTGTGACAGGTCAAGAATTATATACTGTCAAGTTGGGAGGGAGTTAGGGATAGTGTAAGTCTCTAAGAAATTTTGGAAGCAAGGTTTCCAGGACTTTGAGGGGGTTAGCTATTGTTAGGAAAAGGTCATTTATTACTGTCCAGTAAAACCCTAGTCATGAGACCCTTCGAATGTCTATCAGTGGGCCATATGCTTGGAGGATGATTGCCAACATGTATCTTGGGGGGTAGAGATAAAGGAAGCTTCCAAAGGAATTTTTATATGTGAAAGTAGACTTACAGGATCCTGGGGGGATCAGGATAATATTAAGCTAAGATTGCCTTTTGCCTTTAGAAAAGTATTAATATTGAGACAGGTGAGTTCCTAGAGGAATATCTAGGAACTCACCTAGACAGTCCTTGAAACAAACTGTTTCAAGGACTTGTCAATGGGGCTGTAAGTAGTAAGGAAATTTAATTTTTCTTTTGCTTTTGTTTCCTATCTCGTTAATCTTAATATGTTGCCTTTTTCAATGTCTCTCTGCTTGGTGCTGAGATTCCCTCACTACAATGACCTCACTTCGACAGATAGTACCCACAAAATACTTCTTTATTGACCCATGTTGGATTCAGCTGCCTCTGTCTTTGTAACACCCCTATAAATTCCCCAACAGAACAATGTTGATCCATAGGTAGGTGCTAGGAGTTGGACAGTTAGGTAGTCAGGGCCAGGGTCTCCAAGAAGAAAATATGGAGTCAGGAAAGCTAAAATAAAACAGTACTGGGGGGCCTGGGTGGCTCAGTCGGTTGAGCATCTGCCTTCGGCTCAGGTCATGATCCCAGGGTCGTGGGATCGAGCCCCACATCGGGCTCCCTGCTCCACGGGAAGCCTTCCTCTCCCTCTCCCACTCCCCCTGATTGTGTTCCCTCTCTCACTGTGTCTCTGTCAAATAAATAAATCTTAAAAAAAAAAAAAAAAGTACTGACATCCTATTTTGCAGCTTAGGACCACACTGACATTTTGCTTTGCAGCCTTTGCAGAAATGACTCTGCAAAACATCCTAGAATAAGACAATTAACCACAAAAGCATTTGTCAGTATCACAGGCAAGGGGCAGTTAAGACCTAAACCCCGAGATGTCAGCAAAAAAAGGACCACCAGCATGTGGACATTAACCTAATAGGTAGACAGATACATGAACAAAGCCCTGATTGGCATGATTCAGCACAACCTGACTGCGTAAGAAAGTTTGCAAAAGAGCTCATAAAAACCATACACCTAGAAACTACAGGGACAACCCACTCAAGGCCCCCTTCCTTTCTGGGAGCTTTATATACTCTTGCTCAATAAACTTTGCTTTGCTGTGCACTGCTCTTTGTCTGGCCTATCTCTTCATCCTTTGAAGTGGCATGACCAAGAACCCAGGCACTAAGGGGACACAAATCCTGTAACATTTGGACATCTCTATACCCTATTCAGAAGGAAAAAGTTACAGAAGATAAGACATTCCACCCTCAGCTACCTTAAAGATTTAAGAATCAAAATTGTTCAAGGGGGAATGATGTGGAGAACAAAGGCGAAAAAAATGTATATAAAATTAAGTTTCCCAATAACCTGTAGCCCATTGACAAATATTTGAGGTAGGCTGAGTCTAACATTCCTCCAGGACCTCCCAACTATCTTAATGTTAATGTTTTGCTGGAGGGACAAACAACCTTTGCTTGACAATAGCCAGGCCTCTAGGATCCTGTAAATCATCTTTAACATATGAAAATCCTTTGGAAAGTTCCTTTGTCTTTACCTCCCCCAACTCCAAAGTATATAATCAATTGCTCCTCACAATTCCAGTGCAGCTTTTTCTGCCCATGGGTTCTGTCCTCATGCTATAATAAAAACACTTTTTTTGCACAGAAAAAAAAAATGCTGAACATTAGCATATATTTTTTTCAAAAGATAATCCTACAAAAAAATTTAAAAAGATGTTCACTTAGCCTAATTATTTGCTACTATTGAGAACTCTAATTTATTCATTATGAGTGGGTTGACTGGTTTGCTGGAAGAGTCCCACATTATTCCTCTTGTTCTGGCACATTTATTTTCACTGTCCATTTCATTCTCAAAAGTGTTTCAGTTCACATGCAAAATATGCAATCACCTAATTTATAATTTTAATGTAAGTTTTAAAGAAATCCAAATTAAATCAAAGAAAGCACCTATGTCTTGATATGGTACATTTTTAGACCTAAAAATCGAATTCAACAAAACGATCTAGTAGAGTGCAATTTCTTCCATAAAATGAAAGTGGAATTTTGAGGATATTGAAGTTATACTATGCTCTTGTAACAGTGCCTAGAATATAGTAAGCATTACTCAAATGTTTGATAATGAGGAAGAGATGGAGCAAGAAACTAGGATACAGTGGTTAAGAATTCATAAGCATTTTGGGGTGTCCAGGTGGCTCAGTAGGTTAAGCATCTGACTCTTCATCTCAGGCTCTTGATCTCAGGGTCATGAGTTTGAGTCCAACAAAATTCACTAGTATTTCTTTCAATAGGTAACATGTAAATGTAAATTGAAGATTTAACTACTGAAATACTGAACACTACCATATGTTTTTAAAAAGATACTCATAGAGGGGCACCTGGGTGACACAGTCAGTTAAGCATCTGATTCTTGGTTTTGGCTCAGGTCCTGATCTCAGGGTTGTGAGATCCAGTCGTGTGTCAGGCCCTATGCTCAGCACAGAGTCTGCTTAAGTCTCTCCCCTTTCCCCCTTCTCCCCATGATCACATGAGCTTTCTCTCTCTCTCTCTCTCTCTCTCTAAAATAAATAAATGAAACCTTAAAAAAAATAAAAAGATATACAACATGAATAAGGAGAATACTGTTCTAATTAGATATTTCACATAGTAATCATAATTCAGCAAAACCCTACATCCTTTAGTGGTACATGGTTCTTGAAGTCAGACATTTTTATTTGAATCCTGGCTCATATTTGAGACCTTAGTTTCTATTTCTTACTTTCCTATCTTGGGAAAATTAACTAATCACATGAGACCTCAATTTGATAATCTTTAAACAGATAATAACAGAACTCTTGGGATTGTTATGAAGATGAAATGGCATAAAGCAGACTGACATATTACAAGGGCTCAGAAATTATTAGCTATTGTGACTACCAATTCTATGATGATGACAAAGTATTTTGTAAACTACTAGTTTCATTGCAAAATTATTTCTAAGGGAAGTAACTTCTAAAAAATTATGTTCAATCAAAATTAGCATATATTTCTTTTTAAATAATTATTCTTGAAGAAGTCAGTAACAGGTTTCATAATCCCAATAAAACCTTAGAATTATCTCCACATACAAATTCCAAGAGGCAAGCAAGTTCACAAAGACCATTACTAAATGTTTATAAGTGTATTAAAAAAAAAAAAAAGGAATACAAGCAAAACAACATATAGGAATCAGTATTCTAAAAAAGAGAAATCATGTGTGGATTATGATATTACAAAGAAGGAAAATGAAAAAGTTAATTGCATATCTGCTTGGATATGTGAGACGCCCAACCTGAGTTCTTAAAAATTCTACAGAATACTCCAATTTTGTCAAAAAACTATCACAACGCTACACAATATGTAGTATTCCAGTGACATATATTCTCACAGTTCAAAAAACTTCCACAAACATTTCCTTGGACCCTCACAAAAGCCCTGTGATATAGGCAACAACATAGGTCTCTCAATCTCTGGAGCAACCCTCTATCCATAATCCTACCTCTTCTCTAAATAGATAACGTGATAATTAGTATCATTGCAACATCAGAAAAATAAAGACATGGGGCTACTTTGTATCAAGCTTAAAGAATGGCTTAATTATAATATTGTGGGCCAAAGGATGACTTATTCTTTTGTCTACAGAAAGCAGTGTTGGCTCTGCCAGATATTTATAGAGTACACCTGGTTTCAGCCTCTGTAAAATATGAATAAAAATAATTACTTCAAGATTGTTGTAAAAATTCAATCACATGCTTAAAAGTTTTCACATGATAATCTACAGATAATGAATGCTTTTCCATCCTAGTACTTTGTTTCTCTTCCAAAAACCACTAAGATTTCAGTTGTACATTAAGAATGGCTTCATTATCAGGAAATTGAAATTTATATTCTACCAAAGGCTATCAGAAGAGGTTACTGAGTTTTTAGTGCAGATAAAATTCAAATGATACTACCTTCAGTATTACTAACACTAGCAGCAGTGCTAGTATAGTATTATCAGTGGAGATGACAACAATAATTATAATAATAATCACAACTAAATTTTATATAGTGCTTTTTTTGTGTCTGATATTAATCATTTTTATTTTCACAATAACCTTATAGAGGAAGAAACTAAGGGACATGACTTACCCAAATCAAATTTCTGGTTATTAGTGGGGCCAGGATTTGAACCCAGAAATTATCACCTCCAGGGCTCATGTTCTTTATAATTATTTTATAGATTATTTAAAATATATAGATGCTCTATAACAGAATTACTATGGTATTATTGGAAAAAATGACTATTATATTATTGCTTGAGTAAACAGATGAAATTACTTGCTTGTTTAAGCATCTTTCAGACAAGCACAATGTGGAGTAAACACATGTTAAATAACATAGCTTAATGCCTTTTTTATTGTTGTTAATTTGTTTCCCCTTTCCACTGTAGTGAAATGTAAGGATTTCACTTCTTGAAAGACAAAATATTAAAATTGATAAATAATTTGCAACAGATAATAATGTGCCTCTTGAGTGCCTTAATTGTTTAATTAACATTTGTTGTTTGTGCATATTCTACTTTACCATTTAGTAAAAAAAGTAAGTAGACACAAATCATTTAATAATTGTGAGGAGCTTTGCAATTCTGGAGAAGACATTACAATTGAAATTATCAATATAATAATTCAAAATTTTGTGAAGTATGCTTTACAGGCTCTCCAAATTCTATAGCATAACTATTTCCTATGTATTTCAGGACAAGGAGAGTCAATTTTTCTTAAAGATATTAATAAGCTAGGCAACCATAAAGAAATATTCAACTGGGGGCAGAGCAAAATGGCAGAGGAGTAGGAGATCTGGATTTTGTCTGGTCCCAGGAATTCAGCTAGATAGGGATCAAACCATTCTAAACACCTATGAACTCAACAGGAGATTGAAGAAGAGAATAGCAATAATTCTCTGAACAGAAAAGTGGCCACTTTCTGGAAGGTAGGACATGCGGAGAAGTGAATCCAAGGCGATATTCAGGAGGATAGATGGCAGGGGAGGGGGACTCTGTCAGCCGCTTCTTGCAAGTGACAGAGCAGTGGAGCACAAAATTGGAACTTTGAGAAGTGGGCTCCACTGAGGGACATTGCTCCAGTGGCTAAGAGGGGGGTGGAACCCTCGCTGGGACAGTGTGGTCTCAGGACCCTTGGGGTCACAGAAAGACTGGGAGTGCCTGAGTGCGGCAGAGCTCCCAGGTATCAGAGCAGGGAAGCCAGCTGCAGAGGCGGAGCCCAGGCGTGGGCTCTCAGCTCGGGGTTGCCATAAACCGTGATCCGCGGCACAGTTGGGCCACTGCTCCTCCAGCAGGGACCCAATAAGCAGCAGATCCAGGGAGACTCCCCTTCCTCCCCCGGGAGGAGCAGCATGGGAGTGCACTGCAGGACTCTGCTGGGTTTGGAGACTCCACACAGGGTCAGGTGCCAGAGATAGAGACACTTGGTCACAGGCCCGGTGAGCAGAGTGCGGCCGGAGACTGGGAAGATGGGAGTGACTGACTGCTTTTCTCTGGGGCCGCACAGAGGAGCAGGGCCCTGAGTTCCTGGCTCCTCCAGGGAGGAGAGTGGGAGGCCGCCATTTCACTCTCATCCTCCAAAGCTGTACGGAAAGCTTGCAGGGAACAAAAGCTCCCGAGAGCAAACCCGAGAAGATTACTTAGCCCAGACCCAGCAAGGATGGAGCAATTCCGCCTCTGGCAAAGACATTTGAGAACCACAGCAATAGGCCCCTCCCCCAGAAGACCAGCAAGAACAG
>NW_028040135.1:0-478 GCF_054177405.1 Leptonychotes weddellii | reverse complement strand
TATTGTCAGTCTTTTTAATCTTAGCCCTTGTAATGGTATGGTGCTGACTCATGATGTCTTTCATTTGGATTTTCCCAATGGCTATGATGGTGAGCATATTTTCATATGCTTTTCATCATTTTTATATCTCATTTTATGAAGGCCTAAGTCCCTTGCCCATTTTTAAATTTTTTTAAATTTTATTTTATTTTATTATGTTATGTTAGTCAGCATACATCATTAATTTTTGATGTGGTGATCCACGATTCATTGTTTTCGTATAATACCCAGTGCTCCATGTAGTACGTGCCCTCCTTAATACCCATCACTGGGCTAACCCGTCTCCCCTCCCCCTCCTCTCTAAAACCCTGTTTGTTTCTCAGAGTCCATAGTCTCTCATGGTTTGTCTCCCCCTCCGGTTTCCCCCTCTTCATTTTTCTCTTCCTTCTCCTAACGTTCAATGCTTTTCCTTATGTTCCACAAATAAGTGAAACCATGT
>NW_028040134.1:0-478 GCF_054177405.1 Leptonychotes weddellii | reverse complement strand
GTAAATATCTATGAGGTCCATCTGGTCCAATGTATCATTCAAAGCTCTTGTTTCCTTGTTGATTTTCTGCTTAGATGATCTGTCCATTGCTGAGAGTGGAGTATTGAGGTCTCCTACAATTAACGTATTGTTATCAATATGACTCTTTATTTTGGTTAACAGTTGGCTTATGTAGATGGCTGCTCCCATGTTGGGGGCATAGATATTTACAAATGTTAGATCTTCTTGTTGGATAGACCCTTTAAGAATGATATAGTGTCCTTCTGTGTCTCTTATTGCAGACTTTAGTTTAAAATCTAATTTGTCTGATATAAGAATTGCTACCCCAGCTTTCTTTTGAGGTCCACTGGCATGGAAGATGGATCTCCATCCCTTCACTTTCAGTCTGGATGTATCTTTAGGTTCAAAATGAGTCTCTTGTAGACAGCATATGGATGGGTCCTGTCTTTTTATCCAATCTGCAACCCTGTACCTTTTT
>NW_028040133.1:0-478 GCF_054177405.1 Leptonychotes weddellii | reverse complement strand
TCAACACAAAAGCAGCTACTGACAATACAGAAACACATGGACAAGGCTCTGTTTCAATAAAACTCTATTTGCAAAAACAGGCGGTGGGCCGTGGTTTGCTGCCCCTGCCTAGCAGTATCCCAGTACTAACCACAAAATCTTGGGCCTGATATGTGATCAATAACTATTTGGTGATTTTTTTTTTTTTTAAAGATTTTATTTATTTATTTGAGAGAGAGAGAATGAGAGAGAGCAAGCACATGAGAGGGGGGGAGGGTCAGAGGGAGAAGCAGACTCCCCGCCGAGCAGGGAGCCCGATGCGGGACTCGATCCAGGGACTCCAGGATCATGACCTGAGCCGAAGGCAGTCGCTTAACCAACTGAGCCACCCAGGCGCCCTATTTGGTGATTTGATGAAGGATTCTTCCTTCTCACTAGCTGTGCGACCTTGAGCAGGTCGCTTCCTCTCTCTGAGCCTCCATTTCCTCATCTGCAAAGT
>NW_028040132.1:0-478 GCF_054177405.1 Leptonychotes weddellii | reverse complement strand
GGGAGCCCGATGTGGGGCTCGATCCCAGGACCCTGGGATCATGACCTGAGCCGAAGGCAGTCGCTTAACCGACTGAGCCACCCAGGCGCCCCTGTGGGAATAATTTTTAAAAATATTTTATTAATTTATTTTGTATCTTTCATCTCTGGAACACCTGAAGGTCTGATTTAGGGATCAAAAGATGTGTGATTACTCCTACCAGGCACGAGAGGGCGCTACTGCCGTGATAAATTAAATTTCTCCTGGAAAGATGTTCCAGAGCCGAAGTGTCGTGAGTAGGCACGTGGTTCCTGGTTCACAGAGGAGACTCTTATTCGTAACTTCTGTCCACCACGAGGGCGTGGTAGGTTTGTTTGTAGATTGCCTTTTTGGTGGGTGGAGGCTTTCTGGTTTACTCTTTCACTAAAGGTGTATCCCTTTCCAGAATCTTGGTTTATGAGTCTTGGGTTCATCTCCCCTGTGTGCGGTGGACTCAAAG
>NW_028040131.1:0-478 GCF_054177405.1 Leptonychotes weddellii | reverse complement strand
TGGCCAGCCTATCGTACTTTTACCTCAACGTCATATCCTTGGTCTCCGTCTCTGTGGCCTTTCTCTTGTCACTTTTCCTACCAATGCCTAAGAAGAGCATGTTTTTTCATGCAAAATCCAGCAAAGAAGTACGGAAGCCACCGAACAAAAACATGGCGTTAGATGCACCTTACAAAGTTAACGCAGCAGGCGGCAGAGAGAAGCCCACTTCAGACATACCCACCATTTCAGGGAACCTGGATGGTGGTCCGTCGAGCGGCCTGATGCCACGAAATGTAGCGTTGAGTGTTTTTGTGCAGTGGTTCCAAGATCTGAAGGAGTGCTACTCCTCAAAGCGACTTTTCTACTGGTCCCTGTGGTGGGCCTTCTCCACAGCAGGTTTTAACCAGGTTTTGAACTATGTTCAAATCCTGTGGGATTACAAGGCACCGTCCCAGAGTTCTACAATCTATAATGGGGCAGTAGAAGCTATTGCAAC
>NW_028040130.1:0-478 GCF_054177405.1 Leptonychotes weddellii | reverse complement strand
GCCGCGCTCTGGCAGAGGCCCTGTCCATTCCCAAGCACTAGCTTAGGTCTCTTGATTAAATTAAGCATGTTTCCTGTGACTGCACCCCACCACCGCCTGGGTGGCTCAGAGCAGCAGGGATTTACCCTCAGAAAGCTCTGGAAGCCCAAGTCCATGATCAGGATGTGTCCAGGCCGAGCTCCTTCCTGCCTCTCCCCGCTCCCAGTGTCCCCAGCCCTCCCTGGTGTCCCTGGGCCTGTAGATGCTCCGTCCAACCTGTCCTCTGTCACCACAGGGCTGGTCCTCCGTCCCGTCCATCCCGACATCAGTCCTATTGGGTTAGGGTCCATCCTACTCTGGTAGGACCCAGCCTGGGTTAATTACACCTGAAAGGACCCTATTTCCAGATGAGGCTTCGTTCTCAGGATCCGGGTGGACCGGATCTGGAGACACTGTTTAGCCCAGTGGGGTCTCCCACCGCCCTCTGTTGAGGCATCTG
>NW_028040129.1:0-478 GCF_054177405.1 Leptonychotes weddellii | reverse complement strand
AGGTCTATCCTATTCATCAACAGAGATGTGAGGAAAAGAAAGGAGAAAGAGAGAAGAAAAATGCAACAGCATTTTGAGAAATGGAAAAATCAATCAAGTGACTGGACTCAAGAAACTGAAATCTAACAGAGCTTCCAGGACTGGCAGAAACTGAAAGAATATGTGACCACTAAGCCGGCCCTGCAAGAAAATATTAAGGAAGGGGGGTTCTATAAAAGGAGAAAGACCCCAAGAGTGATATAGAACAGAAATTTACAGAGACAATCTATAGAAACAAGAACTTCACAGGCAACATGACAATAAAATCATATCTTTCAATAATCACTCTCAATGTGAATGGCCTAAATGCTCCCATAAAATGGAACAGGGTTGCAGATGGATAAAAAGACAGGACCCATCCATTTGCTGTCTACAAGAGACTCATTTTGAATCTAAAGATACATCCAGACTGAAAGCGAAGGGATGGAGAACCATCATT
>NW_028040128.1:0-478 GCF_054177405.1 Leptonychotes weddellii | reverse complement strand
GTCCCAAGCTGGAGCCTGCAAACCAAGGGGGTCCGGGAGCCTCTGCCAACAAAGCATATCTACTTCCAGTCACCTCTTCAGCCCAGAACATTTTATTCTAGTGAAATCTCTCTCCTGCCCCAGTTCACTCACTGCAAAAACCAACATAATTTATCTTCTGGAGGGAAGGGTGCAGACTTCAGCTTGGTGGTTCTTTTTTTTTTTTTTGGCTCAAGCAACAGCTCAGCCTAAGTCCTTTGAAGAAAAAGGTGGGGAAAGGCTAGAGTAGGTTGCCAAATTGCAAGTTTGAAAATAAAAGCCCACATGGATATCATCTCAAAGGTTGGAGAGAAGATTGCCTTAGTGTTCTGGAGAGACAGGAAAGGAGGTTTCCAAATCCGTGTTTTGTTTGACCTATTTCTGTTGGAATCACTGACTTTTAACACTTTTATGAACCTTAGGATCAGGGGATCTTGGAATTTTGTATATTCCCTTAGAG
>NW_028040127.1:0-478 GCF_054177405.1 Leptonychotes weddellii | reverse complement strand
TTTTTGCAATACTAATTGAGGTTTTTTTTATTCCATTTTTTAAAAAATTTTATTATGTTATGTTAGTCACCATACTATACATAATTGGTTTTTGATGTGGTGATCCACGATCCATTGTTTTCATACAACACCCAGTGCTCCATGCAGTACGTGCCCTCCTTAATACCCATCACCGGGCTAACCAATCCCCCCATCCCCCCTCCCCTCTAAAACCCTGTTTGTTTCTCAGAGTCCATAGTCTCTCATGGTTCATCTCTCCCTCCAATCCCCCCGCCCATTTTTCCCTTCCTTCTCCTCATGTTCTCCATGCTATTCCTTATGTTCCACAAATAAGTGAAACCATATGACAATTGACTTTCTCTGCTTGACTTATTTCACTTAGCATAATCTCCTCCAGTCCCATCCATGTTGATGTAAAAGTTGGGTATTCATCCTTTCTGATGGCTGAGTAATATTCCATTGTATATATGGACCACAT
>NW_028040126.1:0-478 GCF_054177405.1 Leptonychotes weddellii | reverse complement strand
TTGAGAGAGAAAGAGTGAGTGAGAGAAAGACAGAGAGAGAAAACACAAGTGGGGGGAGGGGCAGAGGGAGAAACAGGCTCTCCGCTGAGCAGGGAGCCTGATGGGGGCTCGATCCCAGGACCCTGGGATCATGACCTGAGCCGAAGGCAGATGCTTAACTGACTGAGCCTCCCAGACACCCCATCTTTTTTTTTTTTTTTAAGATTTTATTTATTTATTTAATTTGAGAGAGGGAGAGAGTGAGTGAGCAAGTGAGTGGGAGGGGGAGGAGCAGAGGGAGAAGGAAAAGCCAACTGCCCTGAGCCCGGAGTGCATCACTGAGCTCCATCTCACAACCTGAGATCATGACCTGAGCCGAAATCATGAGTCAGATGCTTCACCGACTGAGCCACCCAGGTGCCCCCGATACTGTCTTCCATAGTGGCTGTACCAATTTACATTGCTACCAACAGTGCACCAGGGCTCTCTTTTCTCCCAC
>NW_028040125.1:0-9716 GCF_054177405.1 Leptonychotes weddellii | reverse complement strand
GCTTGTACAGAATAAAGCCTGCCTGTATCAGCCAGGAGCCCATCATCAGAAACAGAAAAGTCTCAATCAGCAAGAGGTGAAATGTGTCAGGAGTCCACAGCTCTATAGTCAACACCAGCATCAGTAGGAACACCACCAAGATGAGCAGACGGTGTGTCTGAAGCTCTATCCCTGTTGAGTCCTGGACATGTGACATCAATAACAGCAGGAGCACATAGAAGGTCAGGGCCAGAGTACCTTTTTCTAGAAGCACACACCTCTGAGGCAGCAAGTTCTTGCTCATGACATCGACACAGCCACTGAGGGTGAGGAGGATGAACATGGTGAGGTGCTGCCACTCTTTGGGGTACAGAAATCTTAGTGCATTCTTCGTATCCATGAGTATCATCACATCAAGACAGAAGACCACATAAACCATTAAGATGGAACCAGTCACCATTTTCAGCAAACCTCTATAGGATATTTTCCACAGCCTGGCCCATATTCCTTTATTCCTGGGGGGGCACGAAGGATAGAGGAGTGAGTCATTGACTGTCATGGCCTTAAAGACCACTGTGGCCTGATACAGTCCATAAGAGAAAAGATACAGCCCTGGGCATAAATGACCTATGAACTTCCCCATGAAATTACAGATCTGTCTTACTACAGAGTGAGGACCAAAACTCAGGACCTCTCTGCTCTCTTCTCCGTTGAGGGACCTTCAAGTTTCAGACTGCATATTCAGAGCTAACTTCTACCTACTTTTATCATCTCCTTCTGCCCACTGTGCCCAGAGAGAATGCAAAGTTCCGGACAGGAGCCTATACTTTTGGTGATATGAGTCTCATTGTTCCATTCCATTCTAGTACACTGGGAACAAACTGACTTCTGCCAAAAAAAGGAAGATGAATATTTCCTAGTATGCACCTGTGAGAATGTATGCTCTCATGAGCTCTGTGTTTGGACTTTTGAGATGCTTCTGGTCAAACTGTCTCTCTCTCCCATGGCCTGCTTTCTTCTGTTCCTGTCTAGTGCTTAGAGGAGCAGTAGAGAGGTACATGAACTGGAGATTACCCAGAAAAGGCCTGGGCTACTCACAAATATTTGTGCATCTTTTAAGAACCCATACTCACATCTTTGGCCATATATTGAAAGCAATTATATTCTTTCTGAGCATCTACCTGGCCTCTGTATTTTTCTGTAACAGATTTGGGGGGACCACCAAGAAAGCCCCTCACCTGCCCCCAAATCTCTTTCTAGTGGATAGTAGATAAACTTGAAAACCCACTTTTTGAGATCAATTTTGGGATGTTAAGGTGTGATTTGTTGTTAAAAAGTAGATATGTTTAGACAAGTAGATTCAATGAGCTACTTATATTTAATGTGAATTAGCTCATAAACTTTATTTTCTAATTATCATTTACTATGTCTAATACATATAGGTAGAAAAAGTCCTAAGCAGTAGATGACAGCCAGTTGCATCTAAGGCAATGCATCCAGGACAAGAGTCTTCATTTAGAGGGAATCGTAGAGAACAAGGTATAGGGAATGTGAGGCAGGCCCTTGGCAGAAGTGGTTCTGGGTTTATTGCAGGAGGTACATGGAATAGGAGTTACTCTGACAGTGTTAAGTGTGTGGAGGAGGAGGAAGTTCATCACTCAACATGAAGGTTGCTGACATCACAGTCTTCTGCATAATGATTTGTCCTTAGGGTAGAGCAATGCTGTGGAGCAGAGAGGCAGCACCTGTATGAGGATAGCACCCCCAGTGGGAGGAGGGGTATTTACACCCAGGTCACAGCACTGATTCTGAGCCCTCACCACCTATCTCCCTTTCCTACACCCACTTAATCTCAGGGGGGAAAAATCCAATCTGTCCATGCTCTTGGGGATGAAGGCCATTTCTTGATAGTGGGAGAGTGAGGATTTGGATGTAAAAGTGCTGTATAAGAGAGAGCTGAAGATTGCTTTACAGAGGGACTTGACTTCCTTATTCCATTTTAATTTCAACTTTCCTTTCTTACACAAGCATGGCATACATTGGCCAGCAATTCACTATATTCATTTCCTTTTCTTCCTTTGTGCATTGATAAACTACATTTCCTACCCTGCCTTGCAGTTAGAATTAGCCTTGCAACTGAGTTCTAGCCAATGAGGTATAAATGGAAATGATACAGATTACTTCCTGGTCTCGCCCATAAAATCCTCCCTCACATACTCTTCCATGTTATTTTCCTTTCTCTGGCTTTATACAAAATATCACAGCTTACTATATATTGTTGAGGATGGAGGAGCCCTAGGATGGAAGGAACAGGTTTCCTGGATTACTCCTCCTAGGAAACTATACATTGTTCAGGAACACTAATTTTGGACTATAAATAAACAAGGAATGAACTGTTTTTCTTGAGCAATGGAAATTTTCACATCTGTTTGCTATTGTAGCTGGAATACCCAAGCAAATGCAAAACTAACACATAGCCTTTATAGAAAAAATTTAGAAAAATCCATAAGCAAAATGAGAGAAAAATAAACACCTGCAGTTCCAAACTTGATGATAACCATTGTTAACATTTTGCTGTAAAATCCCAGCTTTGGGGGGAAAAAAATGACTGGAAATTGAGAGACCAGGATTCCAATCACAGTTTCCCCCTAATTGGCTTCTGGCTTCTCTATTAAAGAAAAGAAAAACTGTGACATCTGTGTTCTCTAAGATGAGAGGAGGGGATGGATAGGGAGGAGGAGGGAGGGAAACACTTGGGGGTTTTTGCATAGAAAGGAGTAATTTTGTCACCCCACAACTTTCCCTTTTTAGCAAGTGGTCAAAACACCCAGGAAACATCAAAGAGCTAAATGCTCAGGGTGAGGAGGTACAGAGGAAAGCCAAGAGTATGACATTGTGATAGAGTGGACTAGGGAGGAGAAATTTCTGGTACTCTCTGTGGTTCTTGCCTTGACCTGGGAAATTGTTGAGCTGCTCTGAGGGGAATTGGCTCTCAGTACAGCAAAACCCATTGCTCTACTAAGTATTTACCATCAGCAAAGAGCCATTGTGTTTCTGAGTAGCCCATTCTAGGTAGGACAGGTGTCAGAAAAGACTATTTGGGGTCACTAGTAATGTTATCTCCAGCACCTCAGTGCTGTGTGTTTAATGGACGTAGTAGACATTGAGCGACAAGCAGATACCATTCATCTCCCGACCACCGCATTTATCTCCATGTTTGGCCACTCCTGGCAGCTGTGAAGCAGTGGTCAGGAGAGGAGGGAGATGAGCAGCACTGACCCAATAGCAACGTTAGGTTGGAAGTGGCACCTATGGGGACAAGTAGCTCCACTTAAGGTCCCATCTGGGATGCTCAGGCCCCCCACCTTGGCCAGGCATCAGCACTACATGTTGCTCATTAAAACATGAACATCCTGATCTCAGGCTTTGAAGATAGGAATCACCCGTCCCAAACCAGACACTGCCCACAAGTAGCCAAGAAGAAAGCCAAAGGTGGTGAATGATTAGCGGAACTGGCAGACAGCTCCGGAGTCTGTGGACAATGAGTGCCTGGACAGCTGTTTCATGAGGGAAACTCCGCTTGACCACAGGAGCCCCTGGAGGTCCTTCATGTCCTGCCTGTTCCACACTGAGATGCCCCTCAGACCTGCCCTCCCACCCCCATTCTCAAGGAGCCTCAGGCACATACACTGATACTTGTGGTATGAAATGCCAGGGTGAGCAAGAATGTCCTCAGGAAGTTAGTGAACATGAATTTACTAAATGCTGTGAGATAATCTTGTCCTCACAAAGCTTACAATATAATTAAATGTGTAGTATACACGACACACACAGAAAATATACAAACAGACATTAATTACAGAATTATTTAGAATTAGAGAATGTCATACTGAGTGGTGTATAGAGTGCATTTTAGAAGATTTCATTGACTGGAGTTGTCAGTGGGGGAGGTTCAAGTTTAAGCAGAATCATCCCTAGATATGTCCTAGAAAACTGTCAGTAACTCAGGAAATGTTCTAGTGTCAGATTCTTTCAAAAGCCTTTATACCAATTTTCAAGGAATCCTTCATTTCTTATTGTTACAGGGCAGATATGGCTAAGAAACCAGGATAGCATATGGGTTCTAGAGTGGCAGGGTCAATCAAGTGCTTGGCCCACTGGTCTCTAAGTCAAGGGCACTAATAGGAGAAGGAGTAGAACTGGGACAGGACCGGGTCACGGGTGAGGCTGAGAACTTTGACCTCCTCAATTCCTTTGGACCTGCCTTTCTGATGGAGGAAACCCCTCCTCCCAACTGAGAGAAGTCTTCCTCTGCATGAACACCTTTCAATGTCTGCATCAGGGAGAGTCCTGTCCAAGGGGATGCCAGTTTCTGTAGGACCCACTCCCATCACTCTTAATACCTCCATATCCTTAACAAGACTAGATCTCAATATAGCCCAGACAAGGATGTACAAGACCTAGTCTGAAGTGGGAGAGGAAACCAATACACCAAAAAAATTATAAGGCCTCACCAATCAGCATTAGCAAGAGTGTGGGGAGCATGGATGTGAATAAATTCTAAAGATGTTTGACCATGTCAAGTGAAATTGGATCACTGATAGAGCCACAGTCATCAACATGAGTTTACTTTCCTGAGATTCTGGTATAAAAGTCTGCTAGGTTGGCCAAATGAAACCTGGACTTAATGGTGGCTTACATTCAGTGAAGTTGACATACTGGAATTTCCCTGGCAAACTCTAGAGAAGCACTGCCAAAGAGAACTTTCTGCGAAGATGGGAATTTTCTATAATCTGTCCTGTCCAATATGATAACTTCTAGCTCCCTGTGGCTCTGGAGCACTTGAAATGTGGCCAGTGCAACTAGGGAACTGAATTTTTCCTTTTAATTATTGAAATTTAACTAGCCACACGTGGATAATAGCCATTGTATTGAAAGGTGCAGTTCTAGTGTAGGAAGTCTGAAGGCTCAGGGGAATGGCAAGGACACTTTGTTTTTTATCTAAGTCCATTCTAGCTGCATCCTACAGGTTTTGAAATATGCAGTGCTCTCATGACCATTCACTTTTCAATTTTTACATTTCTATTTTTATTTTCTACTTAATCCAAAAGTTATCTAGGAAAACATCTTTTAATTTGCAAACAAATTGCATCCTTTTTTAATTATCCTTTTTACGTTGATGTTATTTCTGCTTTTTAAAACTACATCATTTTTCTTCATAAATGCCCCATGAGAAGTATTTGAATATTCTATATTCCTATTCATTTTGATATGATATGATGACTTCTGAGATGGCTGTATTATGGTTTTTTTTAAAGGTCATTTTTTAAAAACATTTTATTTGTTTGTTTATTTATTTATTTATTTGAGAGAGAGAGAAGGAGCAGGGGGGAGGGGTAGAGGAAGAGAGAGAAGCAGACTCCGCACTGAACAGGGAGCCCAAAGTGGGGCTGGATCCCGGGACTCCAGGATCATGCCCTGGGCCAAAGGCAGACCCTCAACTGACTGAGCCACTCAGGTGCCCCTGTATTATGGTTTTTGGACTATGACTAAATTTGTTCACTCACTTTATATTTCTTCCCGTTTTTATTTTATGCATATAGCTGCCCAATATTAATACATTAAATTCATAATCATCATGTCTTCTCGGTGAATTAATAGAAGAAAACACATTTGTCCCTTTTAATTATTAATGATTCTCATCTTTAGTTTTCTTTTGTCTGATATTAGCATTTCAACATCTACTTTCTTTTATTATTTTTCTAGTATACTTATATGCTTATGTTTTCAACCCTCCTGTGCCCACTGTTTAAGCATGTCATGTACTTAGCTTAACTTTGTATTTTAACCTGTTCTGAAAAGTCTGTTACTTCAACAGGGGAATTTAAGATACTCACTCTTACTGTGATCATTGATATATTTGTATTTCTTTTATGGTTGCATGTTCCTTTTTTGGTCCTGACCCCAGTTCCTCCTTTGAAAATATTTCCATAGGAATGAGTAACTTACATTTACTGGATTTAAAATTTCCACTGAAATAAACATGTCTGTTAGAATTGAAGGTTTGGGGACTTGAGATTGGTGACACATTACTGTGTTTCTTTGTTCTCCAACTTTCCTCACCCCTTTGGCTCCTGCTTTGTTAAACTTTACAAACAATCCTGTGGAATATTGGAAACTTGATGTGCCACTGGGCATGTCACATAAGGCCAAGTTGTCCTTGGGTTCTTGTGGTTCTTGTAGCACCAGTAGTTGAAGTGACACCCTCTATTCTTTCATTCCTCATAAATGAATTTTTATGTATGAAATTTAATAAAAATCAAGGCCTCACCTCACCAGTATCTCATTCAAAGCCGCACCATCCAATGCACCAGTTATGGGTTAGAATCTTTTCTTGCCTGCTAAGAAAGGCTAGAACATTCTGAGATATCCTAAGAAACAATAGAGTGAGACAGTTAGTAGTACAGGAGTACTCCACCTTATTCCATGGTTGGAATTTTATTTATTCCCCATAAGTATAATATAGGGTCAATAATAGTATCTCCTCAGGGGGTTACTGTGAGGATTAGAAAAAAAATATTACATGTAAAAACATTAGGCACACTCCTTGATACACAATAAAAACTCAGAAAATTGTAGCTGACATTGTTAGCAATTATCTTAGTCCACACCCAGGACTCTAGACAGACAATTTTCATACAAATTGCTATTTCCTTATTGCCCTTCCCCTTCCCTGAAGGAGAGCCTTGGAGCTCATTGAAGACTCATGAAGAGACATAATCTACTTCTCTTGGTATTCTTAGCATTCCCAAAGCTGACTGAAGATGTGAGTCCATGAACAGAGGATTTGGGGTTTAAACAGGTGCTACGGGCACGGCCTCGAACTGGCAACCTCTGCCCCATGTTTACGTTTTGTCTGCAGTTGCTGCATTAAGAAGACCTGACCTTAATGAAATATTCAGTCCTAGACCTTTTCATGTCCCAAATTAACTTTAATGAGCAAACAGGGAAAGATCAAGAGGCTGCGACTGGAATTTAGGGGAAACTTTGAAGCAGAAGCCAGGATGGGGTAGATGCCCTCTGGAGATGGGCCAGCGTTTGCCTTTGATGACAGTGAACCTTCAGATCTTGTTCATTTGAGCTGCAAACAAGGTGCTCTGAGAAATCAGTATACCTGAGATCTCATCTTTTGCAATGCCTCTGTGTTCCTCATTCAACAAACATGTGTTGAATAGCTACTATGAGCAAGAAATGTGCTCTAAGGCTTTTATTATATGCTTTGGTTAATATCAAGGTGGATAAGGCACTGTCACAGTAGAGGAAATAAGGTACACACAAATGGCCACATTCTGTGTTGGGACTGGGAGGGTGCGAAGACTGTGACATGTCCCAAAAGAAGTACAAATTTCCACCAGATGGAGGAAGAAGCAATTGCTTCCACCTTGGAGGGAACGAAGACTGCTATATGCAGGAAGGTAGATAGAAGCTGCCCTTTAAGAATGGTGGGATCCAAAAACAAACAAACAAACAGAAAGAATGGTGGGATCTGGACAGGTAGGGGTGAGCAGTGGTCTTTCAGATGGAGCACACTGTGAGAACTGGCAGGGAAATCCAGGGAATGTTTTGGTAATAGCAAGTTGTACCTACTCTGTTTCTTCTATCTGGGTGTTCATGAGAAAATCTCTTAATCAGTTCGAGCCTCAGTTTTCCCGGGGGCTAGTTCTATTTACTCCTTGGAATAATTGCAAAGATTAGATGACTTGTTTTATAATAGGCAAACATGTAGATCATTGTATGTGCTTGAATAATGGTAGTTAATGCCCCTCATGCTTATTTCTGTTTCTCTCCTTTATTCCAGTCCCTAAGCTGGTGAGAAGCATATCCCCAGGAATTTATCCTGGGATATGGAGTTTGGGGGCAAAAAAAAAAAAAAAGGAGCTGCAGGTCAATACTGATGTTTAAATAAGGACATTTAGGATTGCCACAGGTAGCCCTCAGCAGAGGCAGTTTTCTCCTATCATAAAAGGGACCTAGTGTCCTGGATAGAACCAGTCCTAGACTGACTATCCCCACTGTTTCTGTCCTATTACAAACTCCTGGCTGGCATGGTCATCTTTTCCAAGTTTCCATTACAGCCACACCACCAAAAAACTCATCTATCAAAGACTGTTCCTTCACTGCTTCTCCAGGCTTCTGGTTGAAGACTTTGCCAGAAAGGAGCTTAAGAATCCATCAGATGATCTAACCCATCAGATTAGCGGAGTTGGCCTTTGGACTTGTCTCAAGAGTAGTAGACTCATTTGGAGCTATATCTTGTCATTATCTATTTTTGGTATTCAACAAATGTTTGAAACAGGATCTTAATTGTAACTCATCCTTTTGTCTCTGAGTTTCAAAGGCTAGTAACAAAACTGTTGGTGGGAAACCCCATTGTCATTTCAAGGGGAGGTGCTGGACCCTCTATGCAAGACTTTCGAAGGAAAGACCTGGAGTCATGCTGCTGGCTTTTGCTCACCACCCAGCTCTAGCTCATCTAAGAAGCTGAGGTTGACAAAAGATTGGAAAGTGGGGATTTCTTTGCAGAGAATTGTCAGTGTCCTGTGCATTTCCTGCATCATCCTCACTGGCTAGTGGGAGGGATGAAGGTCCACTCCCCTTACATCAAGAATGTGACAGGGACTCCAGGCGGTGCTGTGAGGAGAGCAGGACATGTGTTACCTGGAGGGATGGAGGGCCTAAGTCTGACTCTCACCTGGGAGTCCAGTGGCAAGAGGCTCTCATGGGGTTGTGCCTACCTGGTGCAGAGTGGTGAGAGGTGGCACCGAGGGAGTGGGGTGCATGCCCACTGACAGAAGGGCAATGGCGGATGTGTCCAAAGTCTGCATATGAACCCTATGGAAGTTGGCAGGACTGGGCTTCTTCAAGGGTTATTTCCCTAGAAAGCCCACTGGAGGCCTGAAGGGACCTAAGGAATTGAAAGGGGGAGTCACAGGTGGTCGTGTGAAGGAAGGGCATAGCCAGCATTGAGGTAGCCTCAGTGCACAATCTCTGAGGAAGCAACAGATGTACCTCTAGAAAGAGGATCATGAAGAGGACATGGACAAATATACTAGCCTCATAAGACCATGCTCCTTTCCCCAATCTCCTTTTCCCTGAGCCAACCTGGGACAGATCAGGAAGGGTAGCTAGAGAGTGGACAGGTGAAGCAAGGAAGAGAGAGAGAGACTGACCACACACCACCTCAGCCACCTCCACCACCTCTGCGAACTTCTCAGCTCAAAGCAGCCCAAGCTAGGAGATGAGTTTTAAACTGGACAAAAGTTCAGAGTTTAGATAATGCATATGAACTGGGCTAGATTATTTGACAAATGTGCCGGACTGGACCTTTTTTTATCTGAGTGACTGAGATTTTGGCCCAGGAGCAAAGAAAACTGGTTCCACAGAGCAGGTTTTAGGGGGCCATGGTAGGAAAGAATAAATTGCTTCCAGCTTGCACCTGGATAGGTTGGGCTCATTTAACCAACTAGAGCCTATGCTATAACCACAACTGTGTTAGGAGCTGGGGGAGTCACAAGGTGAACACACCCCAGCACCTGCAATCCGGGAGCTGCTAAGGAACAGGAACACCTTTAATAAAAGGCACACCCTAAAAAGACTGACAGTAGCATTCCAATGGAATATAGGGAAATGGGAAAGAAATTAGTGGAAGGAGAAATACAATAAAAAATGAGCATCTA
>NW_028040124.1:0-478 GCF_054177405.1 Leptonychotes weddellii | reverse complement strand
TGAATGAGAGAACAAAATGCTAACAGGGTAACAATGACCCCAGAAAAATATACAGTAAGGAAATCAGAAAAGCCCTGAAATGGGGGAAAAAGAAAGGGAAAGAAAGAAAAAAGAAAAAAGGAGAAAAAAAAAAGGAAAAGATGGAGAAAAAAAAAGGAAAAGATCAAAAAAAAAAAAAAAAAACCCAAAACCTGAATATGATCATATTGGTGCATAGATCAGTGCCACACACTAGATTTTGGGCTTATTTTGGTCTGTTAGAAGAAAGTGCCTCTCAAAATTTTAAGAAAAGAAAAACTTATATATGTACAAAAATAAGGGAAAATACGATGAAGGGATGCAATATGACTGTAAAGATGAAAATTATAAAAGATTTTATTAAAGTAATTGATAAGAAGTTGGTTGAACAAAGAAAGAAGAGGATTTAAAAAAAAATAAAAGGGAGAGAATGTGATCAGGCAGGAGACTAGAACAAAGC
>NW_028040123.1:0-478 GCF_054177405.1 Leptonychotes weddellii | reverse complement strand
CTTACGGACACATGAGCGTGCCACGATTTTAACCATAATTGTTTATATAAAAAAGAGATGAGTAGAAATGTACTGAGACCCACAGGCACTTAAAATCATTCACCTGATGATTCTGACCTATGAGAAGGGCACAAATAGATAAAAACTTTAATCCGGGGCGCCTGGGTGGCTCAGTTGGTTGAGCGACTGCCTTCGGCTCGGGTCATGATCCCGGAGTCCCGGGATCAAGTCCCGCGTCAGGCTCCCTGCTCGGCGGGGGGTCTGCTTCTCCCTCTGACCCTCTTCCCTCTCGTGCTCTCTGTCTCTCATTCTCTCTCAAATAAATGAATAAAATCTTTAAAAAAAAAAAAAAAGAATGCTACATGGTGGGCGCCTGGGTGGCTCAGTCGGTTGGGCGACTGCCTTCGGCTCAGGTCATGATCCTGGAGTCCCTGGATCGAGTCCTACATCGGGCTCCCTGCTCGGCAGGGAGTCTGCT
>NW_028040121.1:0-478 GCF_054177405.1 Leptonychotes weddellii | reverse complement strand
TTTTTTTTTTTTTTAAAGATTTTATTTATTTGACAGAGAGAGAGTTAGCGAGAGCAGGAACACAAGCAGGGGGAGTGGGAGAGGGAGAAGCGGGCTTCCCGCCGAGCAGGGAGCCCGATGCGGGGCTCGATCCCAGGACCCTGGGATCATGACCTGAGCCGAAGGCAGACGCTTAACGACTGAGCCACCCAGGCGCCCCTGTGCCTTAAATTTTTGTTTGAACCTTTTACACTCCCTGCCTTGGCTAAAGGCGGAAAAAAAAAAATCTCTGCCTTGTTGACTGTATTTCAGGTGTTTTAGCGAATTCAGAAAAATTGCCTATTTTTCTCGAGACCTTTTCTTGAAGGCTGGGCAAGTAGAGATGGCACCTGATCTACGCAGGGTCGTGAGGGAGAAAGTATATGAAAGGCAGTCCCTCACTGAGGGTCAGGTTCATGCGAATGTCCCCTTTGAGAGGAATTTTTACAGTGTGGTGAGG
>NW_028040120.1:0-478 GCF_054177405.1 Leptonychotes weddellii | reverse complement strand
TATGGTGAGCGCTGTGAATTGCGCAAGACTGTTGAATCACAGATCTGTACCTCTGAAACAAATAATACATTATATGTTAAGAAAAAAAAAAGAAGATAGCAGGAGGGGAAGAATGATGGGGGGGAGATCGGAGGGGGAGATGAACCATGAGAGACGATGGACTCTGAAAAACAAACTGAGGGTTCTGGAGGGGAGGGGGGTGGGAGAATAGTTTAGCCTGGTGATGGGTATTAAAGAGGGCACGTTCTGCATGGAGCACTGGGTGTTATACACAAACAATGAATCATGGAACACTACATCAAAAACTAATGATGTAATGTATGGTGATTAACATAACAATAAAAAATTTAAAAAAAATGTTAAGATGTCGACAGATCTTTCTGTTTTCTAGGAAGAGGATAAAGGTATTTATTAGTTTTAGATTTAAGTATGCATAGTCTAATGTAACTTCCAAACATAGGAAAGAAATTGAATGATA
>NW_028040119.1:0-478 GCF_054177405.1 Leptonychotes weddellii | reverse complement strand
GTTGTCCCGCCTTCTAGGGCAACATTCGCACAAGGGTCATCAATGCCGTGTTGATTTTCCTAGTTAGGCTCCCAGGCTTCTCAAATATTCTGCTGTCACCCACTATATCCACTAAGAATGCTCTCGGCTACACAAGTAATGGACCCTGAGTGAGCGATGAAGACAGTCTGTTGTCTCTCCCACGAGGTGACCCATGGGGGCAGCCGAGCTGAGCTGCCACGTCTGATCTCCCCGTCGCTTCGCCTTCCTGAGCGTCCGCAAACACAAGACATCTCTCTGGTGCTTTGTGTCACATCTACCCCACACGCCAGGATGAACGAGACCCTGGCTGGGATCCCGGACAAGCAGAGCCTCTGTCAACAGAGACTCGGCCGGAACGGGGCCACACAGCCGCTCCCCCCGCAAGGGCGGCTCCAGGAGTGGGGGCGGTCGTGACCGCTGAATCCGCGCCTGTGCCCAGAGCTAGGCCCACGGCTGC
>NW_028040118.1:0-478 GCF_054177405.1 Leptonychotes weddellii | reverse complement strand
TATTTCCAATAACCACAAAAGGAAGGTACACCTATTATTATACAATAAAAAATAATTTAAATCTTATAAATAGTGAAATACATATATAGTTAAATAGGTAGATCAGCATGGTCATCTGGAAGCGACAGGCGTTTGTAGAGTTACCTTGATGTGCTTAATACTCCTGAGAACATGTAACAAATTGAGTCTATTCATGTCACCAGGACAGCAGAAGTGACAGTTTGACATGGCAGAACTGCGGAGAGTGTGATATTATTAGTCAGAGGGAATCATTTCCATGTTGAACCGGGTCTCACTTCTTGCTCCTTAATCTTTTTTGCAAGGTTGTTGATGAATACAAGGCTTTCATGATTTCCGCTCTGACAATCTCCCAGGCACAAGGGCTGTATTGCTTCTCTTGCAGATAGAGGGAGATTCTTTGGAAGTAGTTCCTCAGGATGGAGTCCACCTTCATGAGGGGAGTCTCTGCCCCCGCCGC
>NW_028040117.1:0-478 GCF_054177405.1 Leptonychotes weddellii | reverse complement strand
GCCGCGCTCTGGCAGAGGCCCTGTCCATTCCCAAGCACTAGCTTAGGTCTCTTGATTAAATTAAGCATGTTTCCTGTGACTGCACCCCACCACCGCCTGGGTGGCTCAGAGCAGCAGGGATTTACCCTCAGAAAGCTCTGGAAGCCCAAGTCCGTGATCAGGATGTGTCCAGGCCGAGCTCCTTCCTGCCTCTCCCCGCTCCCAGTGTCCCTAGCCCTCCCTGGTGTCCCTGGGCCTGTAGATGCTCCGTCCAACCTGTCCTCTGTCACTACGGGGCTGGTCCTCCGTCCCGTCTGTCCCGACATCAGTCCTATTGGGTTAGGGTCCATCCTACTCTGGTAGGACCCAGCCTGGGTTAATTACACCTGAAAGGACCCTATTTCCAGATGAGGCTTCGTTCTCAGGATCCGGGTGGACCGGATCTGGAGACACTGTTTAGCCCAGTGGGGTCTCCCACCGCCCTCTGTTGAGGCATCTG
>NW_028040116.1:0-478 GCF_054177405.1 Leptonychotes weddellii | reverse complement strand
CAGAAACCATCCTGGCAGCTGCCCCTTGCACCCCAAGGAGAACTGCAGTGTGTCCCTCACCATCTGGGGCCATCGGCAGCCCCCAAGGCCAGGGCATCTCTGGACACTGGTGACTTGTCGGTGGGCCTGACCCAGCTGCTGTCTTTGTTCTCCCAGAGCCACACTGGCCTCCACTCTGTGGATCTCACACGCCCAGCTCCCAGCAAGGAGACTTGGCTCAGATTGGCTGGTTCTCCCCAGGGCGTGTCTTCGGAGCAGAGGGCTCAGGCCAGGCCAGGCTCAGGCAACCGGGGTCCTTGACATCGCTCCTGAAGGTCATTGTCTTTGGCTTTTGCCCCTATTCTTGATCTCGTCAGGGCTAGAAGATTGTGGAAGCTCAGGTACCAAGGGCTGGGTGTGGCCCCCGTGGACATGGCAAGTACCAGGGTTCGTGGACTCACTGGTTCAGGGACTGTCCTGCACACAAAAGTCATGTCCT
>NW_028040115.1:0-478 GCF_054177405.1 Leptonychotes weddellii | reverse complement strand
GGTGCATCTTCCTTCTCCCCCCACCGCCAGCCCCGGCCAGGCCCCAGCCCGGCCCCAGCCCTCGGGGCCTGAGTCTCCCAGGTGAGCAGGGTTTGTGTCCAACAGGGTGTCGTTCAGCCAGGGTTCGCAGAACTGAAGCGTGGGAAGGGACCGGAAGGACCCTCTGGAGGTGGAGGACGGGGAGCGGGGGTGGTTTGCGAGTGGGGTGGTGTGTTGCTTGCCACCGGAGGGACCGAATATCTGCTCCCTGCCCTGGGCAGAGTGAGGTGGTGGGCCTCTCGGGCCGAGTCCTGGGCGAAGCAGGGCAGGAAGCAAAAGTGTTCCCCAAGGGTTGAAGTTGGACGAGCCTCGTGCCATTCTAGAGCAGGGAGAGGGCCCCGTGTGCACGAGAGGAGCGCCGTTACGCCCTTGGGCGCAGGGACTGCGGTAGAATCGGACACCTGTCGTTCACCTACTCGGGCGCTTGCTGTGGGTTGTG
>NW_028040114.1:0-9716 GCF_054177405.1 Leptonychotes weddellii | reverse complement strand
GGGTATTAAGGAGGGCACGTACTGCATGGAGCACTGGGTGTTATACGAAAACAATGGATCGTGGATCACTACATCAAAAACCAATGATGTATCGTATGGTGACTATGGTGATTAACATAGTATGACATAACAAAACAAAACAGAACAAAACAAAACAAAATAAAATAAAATAAAAATAAAAGTAAGCCCCTTTCTCTGAAAAAAGGTATGAAGAATTCTTTCAAAACTGTAAAGACTTTCAAAACTGTAAAGTACTGAAAGTTGTACTGTAGGGGTGTTGATAAACTATTGTTCATCTCTCTTAGTTATAATTGCCCACATTTCAACTTTCTCTGTATATCAGCTCTTGGGAAATTCTGCTTTTAATTCTTTGTAAATGTTCTCTGGGAGGAATAATGCTGCTGTTATTGAATCTTTAGTACGAGTTGACTGGCTGTGACAGGGTTTCCTTGTTGGTTATTTACTCAAAAGAAACATGTCTTTTATAGTTACCCTCATATTTACTATTTATAATGCTTTTCCTCCCTTTCTGTGTATTCAGGTGTCCATCTGATATAATTTTCAGCCTGAAGTTCTTTTTTTGAATTGTGGCAAATTTTATCAGATTTATCATTTCCCCAAAAATGCCTTTATTCACCATCCTTTCTCAAAGATCATTTCATCAGATACAGAGTTTTTGGTTGACAGTTTTTACTGTCTTTCAGCATTTTAAGGATGCGATTCCATTGTGTTCTGATTTCTGTTGTATCTGATGAGAAGACGGGTAATCCATATCCTTGTCACCTATATAGTGTGTGTCATTTTTCTCTGCTTTCAGAAGTCTCTTCTTTACCTTCAATTTTCAGCAGTGTGACTAAGATGTGTGTAGGAAAGGGTTAACTCAGCCGGCCTAGGCTACTCAAAGCCCACACATTCCCAAGTAAGGCCTATCTTCAAGACTGGCCTTTGGCTGGTTTCTGGGAGATAAGCTCTGAGACCTTGAAATAATCTTCCCGATAAGAATGTTTTGGTATGACTGAGGCCTTGAGCCACGTTATACCAGTTTGATCTAATAGTTTATGTTAACAATATGATTTATGGTGAATGCCTGTTTTCATTCTGGGAGGCTGGAGTTTGAATAGTTGTGATCAGTTATGCAGACACTGCTTGCCTACATGAATGACCACCAATGAAAGCCCCGGACACCAAGGTTCAGATGAGTTTCCCTGATTGGCAACACTGTACATGTGTTGTCATGTGTCATTACTGGGAGTCTAAGTGTGTCTATGTTGACACCATTGTCAAACAGTATACTTTCACTGTAATTACTCACTGCAAACCATGAATATGACAAAATTTCTGAGTCTGTGCTTAGTGACTCAGCAAATCATTGAGGCAGAGGTGGTCTGGAGGACGTGCAATACGGTTGGCATCTGAAGTGGGATTTGCCAGACTATCCCTGACTCACTGAAACATGGAAAAAGCATTGTCTGGGAAAAGGGAGAATGACAAGCTCTTGATGGTTGGATGGCTACCCGGTCACCCATACTGTGAAGCAGCAGCCACACTGCCATCGGCTCCTAGAGACAAAAGTTGCCTCTGAAATTCAGAAGTGATTGACTCAGCTCCTGAGGAACTGGCTCACTGTATACTTAGGGAAATACAAGATAATGAGAAACAAGGTGTACATCCAATCCCTTGATTATTTTTCATCTTGATTATTATTATTTTTTATAACCAAGATGAAATTAAGGGAGAATATTAGGGCAGATTATAGCACTATGCTACGGTCAGATTTGGGCTGGTCTAAGCTATGGCCACTGGCTTCAGAGCCACTACCAAGGGGGGAAAATATATATTACCACAACAGGTAACATCTCTATGCCTATGGTCACCAGTCAGGTAGGTAGTCTAGGAGTTAGGGGATAGGGAGAAATAAAAAAAACTATTGAAACCAGGGGATGTAGTGTGAAGGAGTTGTCTCATTTTGTGGACCAATATGATGGTTTTCTGAAGAACCTTTAATAAAATGAGTTGTGAGAGAGACTTAAGCTAAGAGCAGTCTCCTTGATTTTGAATGCTGCAGAATAGAGGAGCAAGTTCAGGTAGATGACCCACTGCTTACTGTTGGATAATCACAGATGGTTGTTATACATGCATATTCCACATTTGGAAATATTGCTAGCTCCTAGACATAAAACTGCCTGAATAAAGACTGTATTTCAATGGGGGCCTGAACAACATCAGGCTATGTCTGAGTTGCAAGAAACAGTGGCTTAATCAATGCCTTTTGGTTCTTATGATCCAGACTCAGAAGTAGTTTTAAAGTATCTGCAAGTGCCACTTAACACAGACTGGAGCCTTTGGCAAAACCCATTAGTGACTCCTAGCAGGGTCCACTGGGATTTGGATCAGAAAGTTTACAGACATTGTTGTAAGATACATGTTGTTTGAGAGACAATTGCTGGCATTGATTGATACTTCCTCCATGTCCAAATGATATAAAATAACCTTGAAACCTGAAATGCCCATAGTGGCTTGGTCTATGTCAGAGATACAGTCTGATAAGGAAGGCAAGAGAATGATATGGTCTCTTAGCATAACCAGATATTCAAAATGCTGAATCTATATTGTTGTCAAGACTACCCTTGCTTTTGGAACTTGAGATGGAATGGAAGCCCGCAAACCTGAGTGATATTGCTCTGGGAAATATTTTAGCCATACAGTATGATGTTGAAATAGACTAATATTTGGTGGCTGAAAGAAATTCAGCTCAGTGGCAGTGTTTGTGGACTCTTTCCTACTATAATTAGTGTCTGAGAACTTGATTGTCTGAGTTCAAACTCTGAATTTGCCATATATTTGTGATTTTTGAGCAAGTTACCCTCTCTGGGTCTCAGTTTTGTTGTGAGTAAAAGGAAGATATTAATAGCATCCATCTCATAGAATATTTTTGAGGATTAAATGTGATGATACATATGAGGCACTTCAGATGCCTAGCCAAGAAAACACTCCATAGAAGTTATTCAGTCTCTAAGTCAGAGTAATAATTGGCTTCTCTGTATACTCATATTAATATCCTCTATTTTTGTCATAGGGCTTATTTTATTCTGCTTTATGTTAAAGTGATAGTATGCCATAAGTTCCTTGTAGTTGAGATTGTGTATAATTTATCCCCTTGTGTTCTCCCAGTAGCTAACATACTGTTTTACACATGGGTGATACTTAATGAATATATTTTTTTCTAAAAAAAGGAAATAGTCAATAAAAATTAGAGGTGACACTTTGAATGACATGTTGATTTTAACTAAATTGCTACAACTAGCTTGGTATCATAATCTTAGTGAAAGGAAGCAAAGGAGCAATTAGAGAAAATTTCAGTCCTTCCTCCTTTCAATGTCTCAGCAACTTTGGCATGAGATATATCTAGAGATATATCAGTTCTGTATATTTGTAGCAAATTATAAACTCAACAGTATGAACTGGCTCTTGAGTTAATACTCTTGAGTTTCTGTTTAAAATACCTGAGTGCAGACATGTAGTTTTCCCATTAGGTATGGTTAGCAGTTGCTGTTACAATTTTCCCTACATTAAAAACAGATACATCAAGACTAATGCTTTCGGCATAAAGGAATACCAGGGATAGTATTCACCATCCTACGTTAAATAACTAGAAAACAGGAAAACCATATGAAAAGCAGTTTCCGTACTTTGGAAAACAAGCAACATAGATCAGTGATACCAGAAGAAAATAAAACAAATGGAGTGAGCCCTGTGACTGCCCTAGTTTACTATCTAATGAGAGTGTTCAGTCTACAGTGCTAGAGAGCAGAAGCTCAACAGAACCAAGCAGCTTTGCTGAGTTAAAGAGTCAGAGTTTGTAGTTTGTAGAAGGCAAGGTGGCTAGAATTGGGCGGCCAGAAAAGAGATGCAGAGAGCTCTGCCAAGGGATTCCCTGGAGTATTTGGCTGAGTATTGATCTGTGCATGCATGGGAGGAAACTGCCCAAGGTCAGGGGAAAAAACTAGAAAGAAGTTGAGGGATGAAAGCCATAGCTCACACAGGCTGGAAATAAGTTTTCATTCTAAGTAGTCAGAATAGAGAAACACAGCTCATCATGTAGAGTCCTCATGGTATTTCCTCAGTATTGGGGCCAAATTAGCTATGGACTAAAAGCTGCTTTGGATTCACCTTTAAAAAGCTTAAACAGAACTCTAAAACTGATCAGTATGATTTCAAGTACCTAATTGAATCCCAGAATAAAATACCAATAATACTTAAATGAATACAAAAATCTAGTTGTTGTATTTAGGCTGTTCCCAATACAACCAATCAATATAAAACACAATGCCAACCATCAATAACAAATTATCAGGCATTCAAAGAAGCCAGAAAATACTATGAATACCCAGGGGGAGAAAGAAGGGGGTCCAGAATTGACAGATGATAGATTTACTAGATAACTTAAAACATTTATCATAAATATAATCCATATCTTGAAAGCATAGAGAAGAACCTTATACTAATAAGGAGAGAAATGAAATGATATAAAAGATACAAGTAAAACTTCTTGAGATTAAAAAATTGAACACACACACACACACAAAATACACTGAATGGGATTAGTAGCAGATTAGACACTGCAGGAGAAAAGAGTAGTAAATTTGAAAATAGCAAAAAAGACAACCAAAGTGAAACACAGAGAGATAAAAGAGATTGAGAGAAGAGTAAGAACATTAGGGAGTTGTGGTACAATATAAAGGGTCCTACTTTATGTTTGACTGGATTATCAGAAAGAGTGGAGAGAGAAGAGAGAACAGAAAAATCATTTGAAGAAATAAGGGCCAAAATGGATCCAAATGTGTTGAAAACTGTATACTCACAGATCCAGCAGTCTCACTGAGACCCAAACAGACAGAACATGCCAACGAACGCCACACTCAAATTTATGGAAACCAATGATAAAGAAAAAATTTAAAAGCAGCCAGAGAGAAAAGGCACATTCCGTATACAGATCAGCCATGATAAGAATGGCATTAGATTTCCTTTAAGTAGTCATGCATGTCAGAAGACAATGGAGTAGCATCTTTAAAATCCTGAAAGGAAAAAAAAAAGAAAACATAGATATAGAACTCTATACCCAGCAAAAAGAGCTTTGAAAAATTAAGTAAAATAAGAGACTTTCCCAGACTAACAATAGCTGAGTGGATCCATTACCAGCAGATATGCACAGGAGAAGACATTGACAAAAGTTTTTCAGATAAAAAGAAAATGATATCATATTTGAATCCATACAGAAGAATGATGGGCACTTGAAACAGTAAATATGAGTAAATAAAAAAACCTTTTTTTTTTAAAAAAAAAAAGAAGAGAAAATATTTGTGACCTTGTGTTGGCAAAGATTTTTTAAATTGAACATAAAAAGTAGGAACTATAAAAGAAAAATGGACAAATTAAACTTCATCAAAATTATAAACTTTTGCTCTTCAAAAGATTCTTGCAGGAACATTATGTCAAGGCACTGGCTGAGATATAATATTTGCAAACTATATGATATATCCAGTGTGTGTGTGTGTGTGTGTGTGTGTGTGTGTGTGTGTATACGTACATATATATAAACTCTTACAACTCCATAATAAAAGGATAGCTCACTGAAAAACGTGAGGCAAAAATTTCGTAGATGACCAATAAGCTTACAAAAGGATGCTCAACATCATGCATTATTAAGAAAATGAAAATAAATACCACCAGGAGATGCCTCTGCATACCCGCCAGAATGGTTTTAATCCAAAAGACTGACGATGAGAAGTGTTGCTGGGGAAATGTTAACAATCTCATACATAGCTGGTGGGAATGAGAAGTGTTATAGCTGCACTGGAAAACAGTATGGCAGCTTCTTATAAAGTTAAGCATACACTTACCATATGACCCAGCAGGTCTACTCCTAGAGTTTTGCCTAAAGGAAATAAAATCATACATCCCTTCAAAAACGAGTACAGAGGCACCTGGGTGGCTCAGTCGGTTAAGTGACTGCCTTCGGCTCAGGTCATGATCCTAGGGTCGTGGGATGGAGCCTCCCATCCGGCTCCCTGCTCAGCGGGGAGTCTGCTTCTCCCTCTTCCTCTGCCTCCCTTCTCAATTTGTGTGCGTGCACACGCGTGCATGCTCTCTCTCTCACTTGTGTGTTCTCTCTCTCAAATAAATAAATAAAATCTTTTTAAAAAACTAGTACAAAAATGTTCATAGCAGCTTTTTTTCATGATGGTTTCAGATTGGGAATACATCAAATTTCCATCAACAGGCAAATGGATAAACAAATTGGGGTATAACCATATAATTGATTCTACTCGTTAATAAGAAGGAATAAACTAAGACATACAGGATGGTTGAAGCTCAAAAGCGTTTGCCAAGTGAAAGAGGCCAGTCATAAATGAGTACATGCTATACGAATCCACTTACATGACCTTCTTAAAAGGGCAATACTATAGTGGCAGAAATCAGATGTATTTACTACAAAGTGGCATAGCGTGGGTAGAGCGAAGAAATGTTCTGTATCATGCTGTGGTGGTGATATACAGTTGTCAAAACCTGTCGAATTGTATATTATAAATTGGTGAATTTTACTGTATACAAATTATGCCTCAATAAAACTGACAAAAAAAATCAGCCGCCCATACTGGGGTAATTTTTTGCAGGGAGCAAAAAAATAATCTTTTAGTTATTTTACCTTTCTTACTTTACACTGACATTAATGCTGGTATTACATCCTATTCATCATGTTTCATTGAAATCTAACATTCACCAAAAGTTAAGAGGAGCCTATTAATAAACAGAAATGCTCTTTGGGAGGATGGCGTAAGCTTCTGTTGGTAGAATGAAGTGACAGGAAAAGTAAATAATAATCAGTCATAATCTAATTAATTGCTGAGTGGTAGAACGCCATGTGAAAAGCTCCATGGAGATGAGGATAGCTCCTTTGGCTTGAAAGTGCTTTAATGCCTCTTGAATCCCAGGTGTGGAAAGAAAAAAGAAGAAAAAAATCCATCTGCAAAGCTGTCAGACACTTTGGGTCTTTGGCTCTCCGAAAGAAAGGTCACTCGACTGCCTTTTCCAAAATGCTAACAGTAATCTTTTTCAGGCAGCAGTGGCAGTTCTATTATCAGCTGAGCAAGCCCCATTGTTGGTGATGGAGAAGGTTTCCACCTTCGGATTTCTACCAAAATTGTGCTTAACATCTTAGGGCTTGCAATCTCCTGCTCATGACGAGAATTCAACAAGGCTTAGGCAGGCAGAAGCCCAGCTAGGGCTTCATGGGACACGCATTCCTTCTCACTGCACTCTGCTGGGGAATGTTCTGCTTAGTAAGCCAGGCTCTTAAAGGCATAGAAAACTTTGGAACTAGGAATATGCTCAGCATAGCCCCAAACACTCCTCGGTTTTGTGGCAATCTTCCAGAAGTCCAGTGTGAGTGGATGAGGACATTTCCACCTGAAAGTGAAAATGAGGAGATAAGTTGAAAGTCTGTTTTAACAGACATGTGAAAAGCTGGCATGGTAACTGTCCGTTGGTAATGGATACCTCAGTGGACTTCACCTCCAAGTTATGGGCTCATATTGTGTAGAGCATGAACCAATTGATCAGGTCCATGGGTGTGTGGTTCAGAAGGGTCCATGCTTCATTTAATACTCTGCTGTTACTGTTTTGAAATTATTGATAATTTTATCTTTGAACTTGTATTTGATAATTGAAACCCAGTGGGACAATGGGACATGTGTGATACGTGCAGTACATATATCTTCCATTCATTGCTGCCCCGTTCATTTATAATGTACACAATGTCCCATGTTCAGAATTCCAGTGGCCCCTCCGTGGACAGTCCTGAGAGGCCGTGCTTTTCATTTGGTCTAGAACTTGTGCCTGGGTGGCTCAGTTGGTTTAGCGTCCAACTCTTGATATAGCTCAGGTCTTAGTTTCAGGGTCTTGAGTTCAAGCCTCACATTGAGTCCACACAGGGCACGGAGCCTACTTAAATAAAACAAAATGTATCAAGAAGATAATGACGTTGTAAGAAACGGGAACAACTAAGGAATCTTACATACTTTCTTACTTATATTACTTCCTACCAACCACTTACGCTGAAAATGGCGACATAGGAGGATAAAGGAAAGATAGGACAATTCAGTTATTTTTTTTTTCTTTTTAGTTCTTCATTATTCATCAGAAAGCTGAAGGTAGAGAGGGTTGGTAGAATCTGTACATAACAAAAAGTGCATTTTTTCACTAACAGTTGAGTTAGTTCAGTTCATTGTTTACGCTCTTTTGGTAAGAATGAAATATATATGCATATATGAGTTAACACACATGTGTAATTTCAGTGTTTCTGCCTACGAATTAAATGCTCTTTTATTTGCATTTAAAACTAGCATTGCACAATATAAAGATAAATGGTAAAATTCATCCTAATTATTAAAAATTTTAATTTTTCTTTACTTAGAATTATATTAAATCGCAAATAAAAAACACTATGATGAATAGCGAAAAAGGCTGCAAAGGAAAGGAAAAGACTTTATTAACTTAGTAACTTTAACAGCACTTTCTTCCCACTTTATGTAAGGGGCGCCCTGCATTTTCACTTTGAACTGAGACCCACAAATTGTATAGTCAGAGCCCTGCCATCCATACTGGGTTGTCTCCCAAGCAAAATGCATTAGTGCTATTTTACATGTCAAATATTGGCTATGGAAGGCAACCGCATACTTTTTAATTTTGTGTCTCTAATTACTTAGGCTTCTAAGTTGAGCGATCAAGTAGACTTTTTCTGTTTTAGTTAAGGCTGTGTTCTTTGGGGGTGCCTGGGTGGCTCATCGGTTAAACATCTGCCTTCTTTTTTTTCTTTTTTTAATTTTATTTTATTATGTTATGTTAATCACCATACATTACATCATTAGTTTTTGATGTAGTGTTCCATGATTCATTGTTTGCATATAACATTCAGTGCTCCACTCAGTACGTGCCCTCTTTAATACCCATCACCGGGCTAACCTATCCCCCCGTCCCCCTTCCCTCTAGAACCCTCAGTTTGTTTCTCAGAGTCCACAGTCTCTCATGGTTCGTCTCCCCCTCTGATTTCCCCCCTTTCATTTTTCCCTTCCTACTATCTTCTTTTTTTTTTTTTTAACATAAAATGTATTATTTGTTTCAGAGGTACAGGTCTGTGATTCAACAGTCTTACACAACTCACAGCGCTCACCATAGCACATACCGTCCCCAGTGTCTATCACCCAGCCACCCCATGCCTCCCATCCCCCACCACTCCAGCAACCCTCAGTTTGTTTCCTGAGATTAAGCATCTGCCTTCTCCTCAGGTCCTGGGATCAAGCCCCTCATTGGGCTCCGTGCTCAGGGGGGAGCCTGCTTCTCCCCTTCCGTCTGCTGCTCCCCCTGCTTGTGCTCTCTCACTCTTGCTCTCTCTCAAATAAGTTAATCAATCAATAAATAAAATCTCTTTTAAAAAAAGGCTGTGTTCTTTGATTTAATACATCAAGCAATTTATTGGACAGTTATGAAATATCTACTATATGCCACTTACTCATTATGAAAACTTTATAACTTAGTTGAGGGAACAGATATTTACATAGCAAACCTGATATATGCTATCTAAAATAGGCATGAAAACCCACAGGTAAGAGTGATATAATTGCCCCTGGCAGGACAGTAGGGGATGACAAATTGGACTT
>NW_028040113.1:0-478 GCF_054177405.1 Leptonychotes weddellii | reverse complement strand
CAGAAACCATCCTGGCAGCTGCCCCTTGCACCCCAAGGAGAACTGCAGTGTGTCCCTCACCATCTGGGGCCATCGGCAGCCCCCAAGGCCAGGGCATCTCTGGACACTGGTGACTTGTCGGTGGGCCTGACCCAGCTGCTGTCTTTGTTCTCCCAGAGCCACACTGGCCTCCACTCTGTGGATCTCACACGCCCAGCTCACAGCAAGGAGACTTGGCTCAGATTGGCTGGTTCTCCCCAGGGCGTGTCTTCGGAGCAGAGGGCTCAGGCCAGGCCAGGGTCAGGCAACCGGGGTCCTTGACATCGCTCCTGAAGGTCATTGTCTTTGGCTTTTGCCCCTATTCTTGATCTCGTCAGGGCTAGAAGATTGTGGAAGCTCAGGTACCAAGGGCTGGGTGTGGCCCCCGTGGACATGGCAAGTACCAGGGTTCGTGGACTCACTGGTTCAGGGACTGTCCTGCACACAAAAGTCATGTCCT
>NW_028040112.1:0-478 GCF_054177405.1 Leptonychotes weddellii | reverse complement strand
TTGTCCCCTTTATTATCATATAGTGTCCTTCTTTGTCTCTTGTTACAGTCTTTGTTTTAAAGTCTATTTTGTCCCATACAAGGGTTGCTACTCTGTCTTTCTTAGGACATCCTTGTGCATGATAGATACTTCTCCATCCCTCACTTTCAACCCGCAGGTGTCTTTAAATCTAAAATGAATCTCTGATAGGCAGCATATAGATGTATCTTCTTCTTCTTCGTTGTTGTTGTTGTTGTAGTATCCATTCTGTCTTTCTGTGTCTTTTGATTGGAGTGCTTGTTCTATTTACATTCAAAGTAATTATTGATAGATTTGTATTTATTATCATTTTGTTATTTGTTATGTGGTTGTTTCTGAAGATTTTCTATGACGCTTTCTTATCTTTCTCTCATGGCTTGCTGATTTCTTTAGTGATATATCTGGGTTTCTTCCTATTTATTCTTTGCATATTTCTTAGTGATTTTTGATATATGGTTAC
>NW_028040111.1:0-478 GCF_054177405.1 Leptonychotes weddellii | reverse complement strand
AGCCACCCTATCCCTCCCACCCCCCACCACTCCAGCAACCCTCAGTTTGTTTCCTGAGATTAAGAATTCCTCATATCAGTGGGGTCATATGATACATGTCTTTCTCTGACTGACTTATTTCGCTCAGCATAATACCCTCTCGTTCCATCCACGTTGTTGCAAATGGCAAGATTTCATTCCTTTTGATGTCAGCTGGTAATTTTTGTTATTAGAAATGTCTTTGCTCACAAACAATGAATCATGGAACACTTCATCTAAAACTAATGATGTAATGTATGGGGATTAACATAAGAATAAAAAAAATGTTTATTCACAAAAAAAAAAAGAAATGTCTTTGCTTTTTCTAGTTCCTGTATTCTAATTCTTTTGAATGTAATGCATGATTACTGCAGCAGACTGAATGTGTCCCCTCAAAATTCATCTGTTGAAACTATAATTCCATGTGATGTTAGGAAGTGGGGGCCTCTGGGAGGTAATT
>NW_028040110.1:0-478 GCF_054177405.1 Leptonychotes weddellii | reverse complement strand
CTGACCCTTAAATCTTCAAGGTTGTTGAGGGTGGAAGGTCTTATCTTCGGTAACTTCTTCCTGCTGGAGAGGGGTGTAGAGATGTCCTTACTTACGGGTCAACATTGGTCAGTTGGGGGGTTTATCTGTAGGCATTACCAATGGCAGCGGCAGCCAATCCAAGGTCGACAACATAGATGAACCTCCTTAAGTAGAAAGGGTCGTCTGTCAGCGGGAAGTTGCGACAGTGAAGGAGTCTTGGCACCAGGGAGGGAGACACCGGAAAAGGCAACAAAATATGGTTAGAATTATAATGAGAAAGAGAAGCCCCAAAAAACCAGCCTTTGACAGTTGACCAAAATTTTCCTCCAGTCCAGCAGTTTAACCAATCACTAAAGGAAAGAGATCGTTTAAAGCACCAATTTGAGTATTTGTATCTTTTAGCCATCCTGTTACATTTTTGTGATACCTGGAGTAAATGCACGACATTCTGTTTTTT
>NW_028040109.1:0-478 GCF_054177405.1 Leptonychotes weddellii | reverse complement strand
TTTGTAATAGAGCTGGAAGTCCGGAATTGTGATGCCGCCGGCTTTGCTTTTCTTTTTCAACATTCCTCTGGCTATGCGGGGTCTTTTCTGGTTCCATACAAATTTTAGGATGATTTGTTCCATTTCTTTGAAAAAGGTGGATGGTATTTTGATGGGGATTGCATTGAATGTGTAGATTGCTCTAGGTAGCATGGACATCTTCACAATATTTGTTCTTCCAATCCATGAGCATGGAACGTTTTTCCATTTCTTTGTGTCTTCCTCAATTTCTTTCATGACTATTTTATAGTTTTCTGAGTACAGATCCTTTGTCTCTTTGGTTAGATTTATTCCTAGGTATCTTATGGTTTTGGGTGCAATTGTAAATGGGATCGACTCCTTGATTTCTCTTTCTTCTGTCTTGTTGTTGGTGTATAGGAATGCCACTGACTTCTGTGCATTGATTTTATATCCTGCCACTTGACTGAATTCCTGTATG
>NW_028040108.1:0-478 GCF_054177405.1 Leptonychotes weddellii | reverse complement strand
TGGGTGGCTCAGTCGTTAAGCGTCTGCCTTCGGCTCAGGTCATGATCCCAGGGTCCTGGGATCGAGCCCCACATCGGGCTCCCTGCTCGGCGGGAAGCCTGCTTCTCCCTCTCCCACTCCCCCTGCTTGTGTTCCCTCTCTCACTGTGTCTCTCTCTGTCAAATAAATAAATAAAATCTTTAAAAAAAAAAAAAAAAAACTTAGCAAAGTAAAGATGGGAGACAGAAGGGCATTATAGGCTCTGAGAAGAGCACGCTGAGAGGTTGGAGGCAAGAACTTTGGGGCTAAAAGCAACCTTAGATATAACTAGATCATACTGCCAGAATTCCTATTTCACAGAGGCAGAAATCAAGGACTCCTTGAGGCTACAGTGCTATTACACAGCCTAGCTCATTCTGTTGTTCTTCTCGGCCTTTACAGAAGCCAACAGTATTGTCTAAGATGATGATCCTGTAGATCTTTGTTATCAGTAGCACAT
>NW_028040107.1:0-478 GCF_054177405.1 Leptonychotes weddellii | reverse complement strand
TTCACAAAGATAAACTCAAAGTGGATGAAAGACCTCAATGTGAGACAGGAATCCATCAAAATCCTAGAAGAGAACATAGGCAGTAACCTCTATGACATCGGCCACAGCAACTTCTTTCAAGATACATCTCCAAAAGCTAGTGAAACAAAAGCAAAAATGAACTTTTGGGACTTCATTAAGATAAAAAGCTTATGCACAGCAAAGGAAACAGTCAACAAAACAAAGAGGCAACCCACAGAATGGGAGAAGATATTTGCAAATGACACTACAGATAAAGGTCTGGTATCCAAGATCTATAAAGTTCTCAAACTCAACACCCAAAAAACAACATTTATTGAAGAGACTAAACTTTTGCCATTGAGTATTCTAGGCTCCTTTGGAAAATATTAGCTGACTGTATATGCAAGAGTTTATTTCTGGGCTCTCTATTCTATTCCATGTTCTTTATGTCTGGTTTTATGCTAGTACCATGCTATTT
>NW_028040106.1:0-478 GCF_054177405.1 Leptonychotes weddellii | reverse complement strand
CTGAGGCTGTCTCCAGTAGCTAGTGTCTGAATTGCAGGACACCTAGCTAGTGTCAGAGAATTTCCTGAATGTGTAAAGAGAAGACCTACATGTTGGAAATTGGGAGTAGAATTGTGGTGAGTTAATACTTTTTTCCCCTCCATTAGGCCAGTTTGAACTGGACTGATGTTACATGTACCTGAAAAAGTTCTAACACAACATCCCCCCTAACCACCGTGCCCACACCCCCTTACCTACTCTGCCTCAGCCCCTGAAGCTGCCCAAACCTCTCAAACTCAATTTCACAGCTCATAAGCCTTCCATGGACTTTCGGGAAAGACACTGACATACGGTCATGCTTTTTAATAAGCCCATCTCTGATGCCCATCAGTATAAGAAGAACATGACCAAAACCAGTCGTAGAAATAAAGATCAATCTTAGCTTGCGCTTCCATAACAAAATACCACAGACTGGCCACTTAAACAAAATGGAAGGAGG
>NW_028040105.1:0-478 GCF_054177405.1 Leptonychotes weddellii | reverse complement strand
TCTCGGCTAGGAGGCTACTAGCCGCACATGGAGGCTACTCCTGGGAATGGCTGCAGGGATGACCACGGAGCTGTGAGTGCTGACCCAGTGAGTAGCATGGGCTGCTTCACGAGGAATCCTTGCCATGTCTTCTAGGGACCTGCTTAGTCTGGGGCTTTGGGAAAACCCCCAGGGAATATTATCAACCCCAAACTACGGACAGGATGGACACACATACACACACAGAACCACATTCCCAGTCAGACATTGCTGACCTCAGAGGCTCGGAGTGGAAATGAAGTCTTCCTATCAGTAAACCCCACAGGAGAGCCTCCCAGTTTGGGCCAGCTCTCCATCCAACACTTCCACTGGCAGGAATTGGGTCTGGAGTCTCCCTCCTCTGCCTTATTCTCTTTCCTGGTCCATTGCTTCTCTGAGGACAGCAGGACACATGCTTTCCAATTCTTGTCCACCAGCAGGTCTGAAATAAGCACAAACC
>NW_028040104.1:0-478 GCF_054177405.1 Leptonychotes weddellii | reverse complement strand
AGGAGGACAGTCCCCAAAGGGCAGCTGCAGGAAGCCTAGCCACAACCTCAGAATATTCCATCCAGGTTCCAGCTCTGCCCAGCGGGCCCAGTTGCTCCAGCCCTGCCTCCAGGGGGAGCACCCCTCGGCTGTGCCAACGGGGTGCAGGGAAGACGGCCAGCAAAGGCCACTAGGAACGACCTGACCCTGGACGCCCCGGGGCGGAGAACCAGGGTAACGCCTTCCTTATTCTCAGCCAGGAAAACCATGGCTCAGAGAGGGCAGGTTCTGGCCGGGCTGACAGGTTGGACCAATAGAGACCTCACGCAGCAGAAACCCGCTGGCTTCTGTAGAGGCCTCTCCTTCCCCCTGACTCACAACTTCTGAGGATGCCCACAGAAGGAGGGCTCTTGTCACCATCTTGCCACCATGTCCATCAAACAGACCTGTAGCCACGGGCCAGGTCAGCCCGGCTGCTCCCCATGAGGCTCAGGGGTGT
>NW_028040103.1:0-9717 GCF_054177405.1 Leptonychotes weddellii | reverse complement strand
TCGAGTCCCGCATTGGGCTCCCTGCTCGGCGGGGAGTCTGCTTCTCCCTCTGACCCTCCCCCCTCTCATGTGCTTTCTCTCATTCTCTCTCTCTCAAATAAATAAATAAAATCTTTAAAAAATAATAATAATAATAATAATACTGCCCTGGGCGCCTGGGTGGCTCAGTTGGTTAAGCGACTGCGTTCGGCTCAGGTCATGATCCTGGAGTCCCGGGATCGAGTCCCCCATCGGGCTTCCTGCTCAGCAGGGAGTCTGCTTCTCCCTCTGACCCTCCTCCCTCTCCTGCTCTCTGTCTCTCATTCTCTCTCTCAAATAAATAAATAAAATCTTTAAAAAATAATAATAATACTGCCCTTTGGGGCGCCTAAGTGGCTCAGTCAGTTAAGTCTGCCTTCGGCTCAAGTCACAATTCCAGGGTTCTGGGATTGAGCCCTACATCAGGCTCCCTGCTCAGCAGGGAGTGTGCTTCTCCCTCCCATCTGCCCGCCACTCCCCTGCTTGTGCTTCCTCTCTCTATCAAATAAATAAAGCAAATCTTTAAATAAATAAATAAAATACTGCCTTTAAATTATATACTTCTTAGTTTATGTTCCAGATATAAATCTAACTACTCTGTAAATAATCTTACCTCTCCACTTTATCTGCAGAGGTAGAAGGAGCAGGAGCATCTTCTTCAATCCTGTAATGAAAAATTAAGGGAAAAATAAAAGGCCATTTTAAGCCTGGAAATTAAATAAAGAAAAATATAAAGCCGGGCGCCTGGGTGGCTCAGTTGGTTAAGCGACTGCCTTCGGCTCAGGTCATGATCCTGGAGTCCCGGGATCGAGTCCCGCATCGGGCTCCCTGCTCGGCAGGGAGTCTGCTTCTCCCTCTGACCCTCCTCCCTCTCATTCTCTCTGTCTCAAATAAATAAATAAAATCTTTAAAAAAAAAAAAAAAAGAAAAAGAAAAATATAAAGCCATAATAGAGCTACCATTTATTAAATGCCCGATAAGATGTAAAGATCTTAAAAGTAATATAATATATACTATTGGAGCCTGTATATATATATATGTATGTGTGTGTGTGTATATATATATATATATACATATATATGTATATACATATATAATCAAATTTAATCTTTAATCATTCAAGTATCTGCTTTAAATGCCTATTTGCTAGGCATGAGATATACTACAGTGAACAAAACAGTCACATCCTAGCTTTGAGTTTATGCTCAGGTGGAAAACAGCAAAGTATCTGTTATAATACAGCATATGCATTCCTGAAAAACCTCACATTCTGTTAAACTCACTAAAAATAAAGTTTATGTTCTTTAAAAAAAAGAAAAAAAAGCAAAGTGTCCAAGAGCATTCAGTTTTCTTGAAAAGGATTTTGGTTTTTTTAAGATTTTATTTATTTATTTGAGAGAGAGAGAGATCACAAGTAGGCAGACAGGCAGGCAGAGGGAGAGGGAGAAGCAGGCTCCCCGCTGAGCAGGGAGCCCGATGCGGGGCTCAATCCCAGGACCCTAGGATCATGACCTGAGCTGAAGGCAGATGCTAAACCAAATGAGCCACCCAGGCGCCCCACTTTTGAAAAGTTTTAATAAACATCTTTAAAACATTTCATGGGAGCCTGGGTGGCTCAGTCGGTTGGGCATCTGCCTTTGGCTCGCGTCATTGTACCGGGGTCCTGGGATCTAGCCCCACATCCGGCTTCCTGCTTGGCAAGGGGCCTGCTTCTCCCTCTCCCCCTGCTCCCCCTGCTTGTGCTCTCTGACAAGTGAATAAATAAAATCTTGAAAAAAAATTTCAGGGGCGCCTGGGTGGCTCAGTCATTAAGTGTCTGCCTTCGGCTCAGGTCATGATCCCAGGGTCCTGGGATCGAGCCCCGCATCAGGCCCCCTGCTCGGCGGGAAGCCTGCTTCTCCCTCTCCACTCCCCCTGATTGTGTTCCCTCTCTCACTATGTCTCTGTCAAATAAATAAATAAAATATTAAAAAAAAAAAATCTTAAAAAAAAATTTCATAGTTGTGTTTACTGAAAAGATTTAGAGGGCGCCTGGGTGGCTCAGTCGGTTGAGCGACTGCCTTCGGCTCAGGTCATGATCCTGGACTCCCGGGATCGAGTCCCACGTCGGGCTCCCTGCTCAGCGAGGAGCCTGCTTCTCCCTCTGACCCTCCCCCCTCTCATGCTCTATCTCATTCTCTCTCTCAAATAAATAAATAAAATCTTAAAAAAAAATAATATATTAAAGATTTAGAAATAATGACCAACTCTGTAGGAATGAGTACCCCACCCTTAGGCACCCAGACTATACTCCTAAAAATCCATTTTCCACTAAAAGTAACCAAGATTCCATTGAAAAATAATAGATTCTAAGCTTGGGCAGGTCAAGTACAAAGGTGAGTTTGGCTTTCGTGCCAGAAAGCAACGAAGCTATATCTAATATGACTTAGAGTCATGTATACTTACAGTCATGCAAAAACGAATTGTAAAGCAAATATGGGGACTCCAGGGAAAATCAGAACACTTCTTTATATCATTTTTGCAACTTTTCCCTAAGTTTAACATGTTTCTTAATTTTTTTTTAAAGATTTTATTTATTTTTTTGACAGAGAGAGACACAGGGAGAGAGGGAACACAAGCAGGGGGAGTGGGAGAAGGAGAAGCAGGCTGATGCGCAGCTCGATCCCAGGACCCTGAGACCATGACCTGAGCCGAAGGCAGACGCCTAATGACTGAGCCACCCAGGCGCCCCCCCTTTTTTTTTAAGATTTTATTTATTTATCTGACAGAGAGAGACACAGTGAGAGAGGGAACACAAGCAGGGGGAGAGGGAGAGGGAGAAGCAGGCTCCCCGCTGAGCAGGGAGCCCGACACGGGGGCTCGATCCCAGGACTCCGGGATCGTGACCTGAGCTGAAGGCAGACGCCTAACAACTGAGCCACCCAGGCGCCCCAACATGTTTCATAATAATGTACAAAAACATTAGGGGCACCTGGGTGGCTCAGTCATTTGAGCATCCCCACCTCTTGATTTTGGCTAGGGTCATGATCTCATGGTCATGGGATCGCCCTGCATCAGGCTCCAAGCTCATCAGGGAGTCTGCTTGGGATTCTCTCTCCCTCTGCCTCTCCCCCCAGTCACACCCTCTCTAAAATAAATCTTTCGTAAACATTTTTTTAAATTGGTAAATAAAGTGAGAAAAATTTACAATACACTTGTATTTGCAATTTCTTTACAATACAGTTGCACTTTAGATAGGTTTAAAGACATGGTTGATTTAAGTTACTATATGGGAATGCTATAGATTGACCCTGTGCACTTAGTATTCATTTAAATCCTTGGCATTTTGGGGGCTCTCTGCTTGGCAGGGAGTCTGCTTCTCCCTCTGCCTCCTACTTGTGCTCTCTTTCTCTCTCAAATGAATAAATAAAATCTTTAAAAAATATAAATAAATAAAACAGGGCGCGCCTGGATGGTTCAGTCGTTAAGCGTCTGCCTTCAGCTCAGGTCATGATCCCAGGGTCCTGGGATGGAGCCCCACATCAGGCTCCCTGCTCTGCGGGAAGCCTGCTTCTCCCTCTCCCACTCCCCCTGCTTGTGTTCCCTCTCTCGCTGTGTCTCTCTCTGTCAAATAAAGAAATAAAATCTAAAAAAAAAAAAAAAGAATGAATGAATGAATAAATAAATAAAAACAGGGCTCCTGGGTGGCTCAGTTAAGCATCTGCTTTCGGCTTGGATCATGATCTCAGGGTCTGGGGATCGAGCCACACGTGGGGCTCTCTGCTCAGCAAGGAGTCTGCTTTTCCCTCCGCCTCCCGCTTGTGCTCTCACTCTCTAATGAGTAAATAAAACCTTAAAAAAAAAAAAAATCCTTGTCATTTTTACCTGCCCTTTCATCACTTTTCACATATATCCCAAAGGTAACACCCAGAAAAGGACATTTATCATTTGTAAATGTGCCCCCAAAGCACACCAGATGTCAAATGAGATTTGAGAATGCTGTTAATTGGTGAAATAGAGAGGGGCGCCTGGGTGGCCCAGTTGGTTAAGTGTCAGACTCTTCATTTCAGCTCAGGTCTTGATCTCAGGGTTTTGAGTTCAAGCCCTGCGCTGGGCTCCACACTGAGCACAGAGCCTACTTAAAAAACAAACAAAACTGGTAAAATGAAGAAAAGTACAGTGGGGAAAGAGGCAACCTTACTACAGGTACTTTACTACCAAGTACTACTCAGAATTGGAATACATACTGCAAGAAAGAAGTATGAGAACAGAAGCTATAGAAGATAAAAGGGATCTCCTATGTGGACAATTACTGAAAACTCTCCACAAGGTTAAAAACAACACAAATAGAATGGAGTCTATTAGTTTTCTACAACTGGGCTTTCTTCTTGTTTAGCTGTAAAAAATTTATGAAGAGATAACACATGCAATATGTACAAAAACAAATGATCAATGAAAAAACAGCTTATTCAAATCAATAAATATTAAATCTAATAGACATTTTAATTTTAGTACCTACTGTGTGCACTGGAGACAGACAGTCTCCAACCAAACAGTTAAAAAAGCAGAGGGGACAGGGGGCATCTGTCTGGCTCAGTCGGTAGAGCAAGGGACTCTTGATCTCGGGGGTTGTGAGTTCAAGCCCCACCTTGGGTGTAGAGATCACTAAAAAAAACAAATAAACTTAAAAAAAAAAAAAGCAGAGGGGACAGCTTGTTTAGAAACACAGAGAAAGGCAGAAGCGATTAAATGACACGTGAGGATTAACTATACTGGAGTCTCAGTCCCAGAACATGCTTTAAAGACAAAAATATATTTTTTTTAAAGTTGTCAGTTATGGGGCGCCTGGGTGGCTCAGTCGTTGAGCGTCTGCCTTCAGCTCAGGTCATGATCCCAGGGTTCTGGGATCAAGCCCCACATCGGGCTCCCTGCTCCATGCGGAGCCTTCTCCCTCTCCCTCTGCTTGTGTTCCCTCTCTCGTTGTGTCTGTCAAATAAATAAATAAAATCTTAAAAAAAAAAAGTTGTCAGTTACTTTCAGCAGAATCCAAAATCTTTGCTTCGAACTCCTAATCCTTTTGTGAATATTATACTGGTCAACAAGTTTGATGAAAAACCCTGAAGAATGGGGAAAAAACTGGGTTGAAAATAAGCAGAGACTCCATAGCTAGAGCCACAGGGATGAAGCACAGTTTTAAAGGCAGTACACTTCAGGGGCGCCTGGGTGGCCCAGTCATTAAGCGTCCATCTGCCTTCAGCTCAGGTCGTGGTCCCAGAGTCCTGGGATCGAGTCCGGCATCGGGCTCCCTGCTCAGCGGGAAGCCTGTTTCTCCCTCCCTCCCTCCCCCTGTGTTCTCTCTCGCTGTCTCTGTCAAATAAATAAATAAATAAATAAAAATCCTTTTAAAAAATAAATAAATAAATAAAAGGCAGTACTTATGGCTGCAGGTAAAGCACATAATCTGCCCAGAAACCTGGAATGATGGCCTTTGATCCTTATCTACAAACACTTTCTGTAATAGCCTGTTCATTCAAATAGCTTCACTAAGGGGTTATTTTGGCCAGACTCTAACACAAGCTTCTCAAATTACCTGTGGTTAAAGGACCAGATTTTTTATTTCCAGTGTACAACAGATTTTTTTTTAAACAATCACTCCTTGCTGTTTTTATTTTTTTTTTTAGTAATCCCTACACCCAATATGGGGCTCAAACTCACAACCCCAAGATCAAGAGTCACATGCTCCACCAACTGAGCCAGCCAGGTACCCCATCAGATGAATTTTTATTAAATAATGCTTACTCCAAATTTTTATACTTATCTCTTTGTAGACCAGTAACAAACAGTTCACAAACCACTATTAGTCTACGGACCACCAATACTAGTCTACAGACCAATGTGGTAGTAACATAAATGTCCAAATAGAATATAAGCACTAAAAATGCTGTATATACACGCTACAAATACTGAGGCACTCCAGTGGCAACAAAAATACACACAATGTTTTATACCCCACACAGATGAGGGGTGAGGTGCAGTACTATGTAACTTTCACTATTAGCCATGAGGGAAGTTAACAGGTACCAGATTCACCCTCCCACCTCAAACAACTAAAAAAAAAGGCCAAGAACATAAAACATCAGTTTTCAAACACTGAACAGCTAGGAGCACAGGACATTGATCTAAGAGAAGGGAAACAAATGAGGTAAGTCCCATAACTGTCCCCAACTTACTGCTTAGAGAATTTTGTCCACAGCACAGAGAACTCAAAAGAAGTCTGTCTCATAAAATTGAGACAAGAGTCTGGGGTTTGGAGAGGCCTAGGTGGCTAGAATTTACAGAATAGAATGGAGAAGAGATAGCAAGCTCCAGATATCTGCAGAAGGTTCCCTTCAGTCTTTGACTAACTGCTGATCAGCTTCTACATGAGAAAACTACTGAGGCCTATGTAAGAGTTACTAGAAAAGCAAAGATGAAACAATCTTCAGAGATCACAAAGGGTCTAAAATAACTCACGTTCCCAATAGTCAGGGTAGAAATACCTGTACCACACGGCAAGTACCGTTTAGTAACAGAGTTAAGTTCCAGGCCTGCCTAACAAAACTTAAAGGCAATCCTCAAAAGGACTGAACTATTTCCAAGTAACTGCATCCCAACATCAAAATATATTCAATTTTTGCACTCAGCAATAAACCACACAATGTCTGATAAGTTATGTAAGTAAAAAAATTATCAGGCAAACAAAGAAGCAGGAAATTAAAATCCATAGTGAAAAAAAGGTCATCAATAGAAACAGACCCAGAAAGGACACAGATGATAAAATTAGACAAGGACATTAAGGCAATTATTTTAAATGTAGTCCACGTGTTCAAGAATGTAAAGGAAAGCACGAGCATGAGAAAAATAAAAGGTATTTAAAAAAAAAAGTAAAGACTCAAATCACACTTCCGAAGACAAAAATACACTTGATAGGATCAATCAAACTCGGAAAAAAATTACTAGAAAAAAAAATTTTTTTTTTGACAGGGACACAGCAAGAGAGGGAACACAAGCAGGGGGAGTGGGAGAGGGAGAAGCAGGCTTCCCGCAGAGCAGGGAGCCCGATGTGGGGCTAACCTGAGCCTAAGGCAGACGCTTAACGACTGAGCCACCCAGGCGCCCGAAAATTACTAGAAATTTAGTGGCGGTTCCATGGTGTAATGGTTAGCACTCTGGACTCTGAAAATTACTAGAAATTTAAAGATAGCAGTGGAAACTCCAAAATGAAAACACAAAGACTTAAAAAATAAATAAATAAATAAATAAACAGAACTTCGGAGTGCCTGGGTGGCTCTGTCAGTAAAGTGACCGACAAATCTCTCTTGATTTCAGCTCAAGTCATGATCCCAGGGTCGTAAGACTGAGCCCCATGGTGGGCTCCACACTCATTGTGGAGTCTGCTTGAGGTTCTCCCTCTCCCACTGCCCTTCCCCTCTTCTCTTTCTAAAATATTTTTTTTTTTTTAGATTTTATTTATTTGACAGAGAGAGACACAGCAAGAGATGGAACACAAGCAGAGGGAGTGGGAGAGGGAGAAGCAGGCTCCCCGCAGAGCAGGGAGCCCAACGCGGGGCTCGATTCCAGGACCCTGGGACCACGACCTGAGCCGAAGGCAGACGCTCAACCGACTGAGCCACCCAGGCAATAAATACTTTTTTAAAAATAGAACTGCAGGAGTCTGAAACACTAAGCAGACTAACATACATGTGGACTGGGGTCCCTGAAGGGATAGAGGTGGGAAAGGAAATATTTAAAGGGCTGGAGAAAAGTATTTAAAGAAATGATGGCAGGGGCGCCTGGGTGGCTCAGTCGTTAAGCGTCTGCCTTCGGCTCAGGTCATGATCCCAGGGTCCTGGGATCAAGTCCCACATCAGGCTGCCTCCTCGAGGGGAAGCCTGCTTCTCCCTCTCCCGCTGCTGGTGTTCCTGCTCTCGCTATCTCTGTCTCTGTCAAATAAATAAATAAAATCTTTAAAAAAACAAAAAACAAAAATGATGACAGAGGCACCAGGGTGGCTCAGCTGGTTAAGCATCTGGGCTCAAGTTGTGGTCCCGAAGGCCCTGGGGTCTGGCCCCATATTGGGCTCCCTACTCAGTGGGGAGTCCGCTTCTCCCTCTCCCTCTGCCCCTCCCCGTGCTCATGCCCTCCCTCTCTCTCAAATAAATAAAATCTTAAAAAAAAAAACGAGGGTGCCTGGGTGAGTCAGTCTGTCAGTGTGTTAAGTGTCTGCCTTCGGCTCAGGTCATGATCCCAGCGTCCTAGGATTGAGCCCTGCATCGGGCTCCCTGCTCAGTGCAGTCTGCTTCTCCTTCTCCCTCTGCCTGCTCGTGCTCTCTCTAATAAATAAAATCTTAAAAAAAAAAAAACTGAAATGATGGCAAAAACAAAACACCATAAAAATAATAATAAATTTTAAAAACGAACGATGGCAGAAACCTTGCCGATTTTGGTAAGTATAAATCCACAGATCCAAAAATCAACAAACCCAAAGCAAAAGAATCATGAAGAAAAATACACCAAAGTATTTGTCAATTTGCTGAAAACCAGTGATAGATAAAAAACCACAGGGGCACCTGGCTAGCTCAGTCAGTAGAACATCTGACTTGATCTCAGGGTGGTGAGTTCAAGCCCCATGTTGGGCATGAAGCCTACTTAAAAAAAAAAAAAGAAAGAAAAGATATAAAATCGGCAAAGGAAAAAGATACTTATATAATCATAGTAACAAATATAAGAATGATAGCCAACTTCTTGTTACAAACAATGCAAGCCAGAAGATAGTAAAGCAGTATTTTTAAAATACTGAAAGAAATTATCAACCTATTCTACAGCTAATGAAGTTAATCTTTCAAATATAAGAAAGAAATCTTCTTCTTTCCTATAAAAGAGAGGATTCACCACCAATAGGGAATTATGAGAAAAAAAGGAAATCTAGGCAGAGAGAGACGCCTAGGTGGCTCAGTCGGTTAAATGTCTGCCTTAGGCTCAGGTCATGACCCCAGGGACCTGGGATGGAGTCCTATATCAGACTCCCTGCTGCTTGTACTGACAAATTCTTGAAAAAAAAAGGAAATCTAGGCACAAAGAAAGAAATACCAGGTAGAATTTGGATCTACATAAAAAGCATTGACAACGGTAAATGAGGGCAAATGTAAAACATTCTTTTATTTTTTTAATAATCTGGTTTTTTGAACTTTAATGAACATTTGGTTCATTTCTAGTTTTTGGCAATTATGACAGCTGATGTGAACATTGCTGTGTACATATTCTGGTGGACAGCTGCACATTTCTTTTTAGTACAAACTGAAAAGTGAATCAAGTTATAGGTGTTTTAGGGGTGCCTGGGTGGCTCAGTCGTTAAGCGTCTGCCTTTGGCTCAGGGTCGTGATCCCAGGGTCCTGGGATCGAGCCCCGCATCAGGCTCCCTGCTCAGCAGGGAGTCTTCTTCTCCCTCCCCCACGCCCCCTGCTTGTGTTCCCTCTCTTGCTGTCTCTCTCAATGTCAAATAAATAAAATCTTAAAAAAAAAAAGTTATAGGTGTTTTAAAGATTTTAGAAGCAAAAACAAGCATTCCCAAAGTTATTAACATAAATATTTTAGCAAGAAAATCACATATGGAAACATTTCTAAATAACTGGTTTTTAAAAAGCTTTATCCAGGGCGCCTGGGTGGCTCAGTTGGTTAAGC